>NW_024087506.1:0-52074 GCF_009730915.1 Dioscorea cayenensis subsp. rotundata | reverse complement strand
TCACTACAAAGAAAAATTACTGTTTAGAAGCGGTATTTTTCCGTTCTAATCCGTTGCTAAAGTAAATTAGCAGCGAATTAGAAAGCGAATTTACTGTTCGAATACCCTTGTTCTAATTTAAATAGAAAGCGGAAAAAAATATTCCATTTCTAAATTTAGAAAGCGGATTGGAAACAAAAAAGCATTATATTTCTAATTTTTGAAAAATTAAAACGGAATAAGATGTGTTGCTAATCCGTTCTAAGTTACAAAAATAGAAACGTATTCCAAACAGAATATTTTCTGTTTTATTTTTGTTCCTAATCCGTTCCTAAATTTTTTTTAAAATTAAAAAACAATATTCAAACAAATAAAACCGTTTCTAATCCGTTTCTAACATTTAAGTCAATAAAATAAAATAAAAATTATATCCCTAATTTTTTTTAAAAACCTGCTACATAAATTTTTAACCTAGAACACCAACAAATAAGATAAACTCATCAATTCATACAAAAAGAAATATTTAAGTATATATGTTTAACACAAAATAATAAGTATACGACAAATACAATCATGATAATGATTTTCAAATTCACTAACAATTACCAGTTTAAGTACTAACTAAGCAATAATATTTGAATGATGTAGATGACATAATACTTATGCACAAATAATCTCTAGGTTTGTGAGGATAAATTAACGTTACAATTTATTTATCCTCACAAACAACATCAATTATTTATTTTTACCAACATGTTAAGGATTTACAAATTCAATAAATATTACAAATATAAGCAAACAAATTTATTTTAAATATTATATAAATCTTATATAATATAATAATAATAATAATAATAATAATAATAATAATAATAATAATAATAATAATAATAATAATAATAATATAAAAGATTATTAAAAAAAATTAAAAAAAAAAGAGTTTACATATAAATAAACAATGTGCCCTAGATAAGGGCCACACTCCCATCACTCTTTTTCTCCTGCTTTCCCAAAACATACTTTGTGGGTCAACAAAGGCCTTTACCAAAAGGCACAAACATCTTGCTGGTGTTGCACAAAAATCCAATGCCATAAAGTTTGTGAGGAATTTTATTTGCATGGCCAGACACCACTCATCCACTTTGTAGGCCTATATAGTATATAAAAACATTTTTTTTCTTTATTAATTTAATAATAATAATTATTAATAGTATATATATTTTTTTAAAGTACCTGAGTGTTCAGCACTTGTAGTAGTAGGCCAGGTTATCTATGCACATCTATATCACAACTTTGGAATGAGAAGATTGCATGTTGTGTGTGGGTTGGATCACTTGGAAATCACTTTGGTGGTGGACTTCCATTCTTTTGGTCAATAGATTCAATTGCAAACCCTGTCCATGCATAAATGAGAAACTCATATATGAATGAAAAATGTTTTTAATGGATGATGCTAGTGAAGATATACAATTGGAACAAAAAATTAATATAACAAAAGTGATGTGGTCTTTTTGTAGGTGTGAAAAAAACTTTTTTTGCAACCTTGAAATTAGGGTTCAAACAAACAATCATGGATGATTCTATAATGATATCAACATTGACTTTTAAGACAAGCTACTTTCGTCCCTTAATTATCTATCATCAAACATACTCATATATACATAAATATATATATATATATATCTTAATAGCATAAGATAGGTGCAATAGTCTAAACTCATGTAGACAGAGGTAGTTCGTAGTCTCTTCAAAAAGAAAGTGATAGATATAGATAGGGAAGAAAAATTAAGATGGCTTTAGGATTATGTTTATCTAACACTGTTGGACTTGTGCATGGCTTTGAAAAAATTCATATCCAACTTACATCTATCATATCTCCAAGGACCCGATAGCGATCGTTTGGGTAACAAGCGTACCTATTTATGACATCTCATTATTGCATTTCATTTTGCAATAGAAGAGTTTGATGATAGGATTATGTTTATCTAACACTGTTGGACTTGTGCATGGCTTTGAAAAAATTCATATCCAACTTACATCTATCATATCTCCAAGAACTCGATAACGATGCTTTGGGGTAACAAGCGTACCTATTTATGACATCTCATTATTGCATTTCATTTTGCAATAGAAGAGTTTGATGATAGTGTGAACTTGAGACTTAATTTGGTATTCAGTGCTTGGGAATTAATCAACTTTACTAGACTAGTGGAGAAATGCCTCTTCCATGTGCATCTTGAAGATTTTCTCGGACAACCCTGAACAGGGTTTCAGTAAGAAAAAGTTGATTAAGATTGAGCAAGATAGTTTCATTGCATGATTCGAGATCAGTGTAAGACTACTTTGCCTCATCAAAATATTATAATGAAAAAGAAGATGGAAAAATAAAACAGCAATGAAGAACCAGCTGACAACATTTGTTCTCTACGTAGAAGATTTAAGATTTATTGTGGTTAACTGATATATTTAACTGAGACTTGAACTTTGCAGATGGCATTCTTCTAGGGGGAATTCTTATCATGTATGAATTGCACAACTTTTTGTGCCCCATCTTATTCCTGATGTACTCTTTCTGGATACCCCAAATTATCACCAATGTCATTCGGGATACAAGAAAACCATTGCATCCTCATTATATATTAGGCATGACCCTCACAAGACTTGCAATTCCACTCTACATATTTGGATGCCCGAGTAACTTCATGCGTATTGAGGTCAATCAAAGCTGGTGTATATTTTTGGGAGTCTTCATGGGATTGCAGGCATCTATTCTTCTCCTTCAGCATTATTTTGGTTCTCGTTGGTTCATTCCACGGCAGGTTAGAACCTTATATAATTTGCATATATAAGTTGAAGGACGGATAATTTATTTATATTGCACTCACCATGGCTGGAAATTCCCACATGAAAGTGTGCTTGCTTTTGACAACAACATGATGGATAATTTGCCTTAAAAGTTCTTTGAGAGGGTTAAAAATAATTGTGACAATTCTTACTTGTTAGGCAGCATTTGCAGGTATAAGTAATGGGAAGAGCAGAGTTTCTGCAGTTAATGTGTGCTAATCATTATTGTATGACAAGGTTATTGGTTTTGTAGATTGATGCTCATGTTGGTGGTGTTAATGATCTGGTATTCTCTCATCCTAATAAACAATTGTGTGTAATCACCTGTGGAGATGACAAGATGATTAAGGTTGGATCTTAATTTAGGTGGTGGTGTTCATATATTCAGGTAAATATTTAATTTTTGACCATGTAATGTAGGTGTGGGATGCAAGTAGCGGCACCAAACAATATACTTTTTGAAGGTCATGATGCACCTGCTCATTCGCTTTGTCCCCATTACAAGGAGAATATCCAGGTGACCTTCCATCTGACTATTTGAGACTGCTTATATCTCTTTTGATGATCCTTTGCATGTTAACAAGCATGCGCTCTTTTTGTCTTTTGCTTATTTGCACCTTCACAATACTTATACTTGATCATGCAGTTCGTCTTTTCAACTGCATTGGATGGAAAGATAAAGGCATGGCTGTATGATAATGTGGGATCCAAAATTGATTATGATGCCCTGGTCACCGGTGCACTACAATGGCTTATAGTGCTGATGGATCTAGGTTAGTTTTATCTACTGCTTAATTTTTGTATTACTCATCCTTAATTTAGTTTACATTTCCTATTTCCTATAATGTATAAAGTAAAACTTTGTTCTTTGTAGGCTCTTTCCTGTGGGACCAGCAAGGATGGAGAATCTTACATTGTCGAATGGAATGAAAGTGAAGGTGCGGTAAAAAGAACATATCAAGGATTTCGTAAACGATCAATGGGTGTTGTGCAATTTGATACCACTAGAAACCAGCTTTTGCCTGCTGGTGATGAGGGTTTGAAACCGGTTCTTCCTGTAGTTGTTACTGGAATGGTTTGTCAAATAACTCAAGTTTTTCTTTTATTTGGTTGATTTGTCCATGCTTGCTTTCCTGTTTTTATTCAAATAATTTTATGAAGAATTTCACATTTGTTGAATGAGATATGACTGTGCATTATAGGATGGAGACAGCAGAAACTTGGGAGATGTAAAAAGTCGAATAGCTAATGAAGCAATGGAGAAATCAAAAATTTGGAAGCTCACAGAAATTAATGAACCAGCTCAATGCCGATCCTTGAGTCTCTTTGATAACATGAAAACAAGCAAGGTCGTGCTTTCTTATCTTGATGTTTTTTTCTCAGATTATATCATTTATGATTCAGTTCTTATAGTACTACACATTACATATGACTCTTCTGCTGTACAAAGCTTGTAGGCCATTTAAAACAATGTTCCAATTATTATCTTTTCGGACAAATTATAGGAGAATGTTTTGAACATATTTGTGTTCGGTTTTTCTTCCCCTTAATTTGAACTGTGATTCTAGTTGTAATTATGACCTACCTTTTAAGAGAGGGGTATCTGAAGGAGCTTGTTGCTTCCAGCTTGTAACTACTGGGACAAGTCTTAAGCAGGATTTAAACATGTTTGCATAAATATTTTCCTCATTTGCTAATACATAGTTCTACAAGAATTTTATGTTCCAACACCTTGAATTATGATAAAGGTTGTTTTGTAGAACTATCATAAAAACTAACATGACATGGGTTCCATCCATTTTTAGCAATATGCTTATGTTTTTTTTTAACCTAAGTAACATTGGTAATTTTATTTTTTTGAATTGCTAACAATTTTCGTTGACTGAACATGGTGTGATATAGTGGATGTATGTTAATGTCTGATTTTTGATGTTTTAAGTTTGAACCAAGGTAATGGAAAAGGCAGAATACTACTAATCAATCTTAGTCAGTAATGTCTCAGTTTACTGTGATGAAAGGTGATAATAGAATGCCTTAATTTGATTGAGATTTGCTCCTGTGTGTACAGATATCGAGGCTAATTTATACAAATTCTGGAATTGCCATCTTGGCCACGAAATGAATGCCATCTGAGTGGAAAGGTGGGAATATTATTGTTTAGACTACACAAAGCTTATTTTGCAAGTTCTTGCCAAAATTTAAGTATGAGTTATTTGTTTTACAGGCAACAGCAAGTGTCGTTCCTCAATTATGGCAACCTGCAAGTGGTATAATAATGACCAACGAAATAACTGACATAAATCCTGAGGAAGCAGTTCCTTGCTTTGCTTTGTCGAAGAATGACTCTTATGTCATGCCTGCTGGTGGTAAAATTTCTCTCTTTAACATGATGACTTTTAAGGTACTCCTATGACAACTCTTGAAGGCATTTCTTTTTCCAGTCAGATCATTTCATATTCTCAAAATTGTAACCATTTTAATAATATACTGATAAATGCAGACCATGACAACATTCATGCCTCCGCCACCAGCAGCAACATTTCTTGCATTTCATCCTCAGGATAATAATATAATATCTATAGGAATATGGATGACTCGGCAATCCAAATCTATAATGTTCGAGTAGATGAGGTTTGTGACTACGGATGTAATTGTGTGATTAGTCACAAAAAGACCAACATTTATAAGTTATTTGTTTATCTTGTTGCAAGTCAAGAGTAAACTTAGAGGCCACACAAAAAGAATCACTGGTCTTGCCTTCTAGAACACGCTGAATGTGTTGGTTTCAATTGGAGCTGATGCTCAGGTTATGGTTATATGAAAAATTCAACTGGAAACATGCAGACACACCACTTCGCAAATAAGCTTGAGATTTCAAATTGTGGTTATATGAGACCATGCATCTCTCACCTCATGAATGGTCCTTGTGTTGTTGCTTGATGTTACTGTAATTTTTTATCCCCAGCTGCAGAAGTTGCACTCACATCTCCACCAATTAATGACAGTGTCATATCAAAATGGCATTTCTGACCATAATGTAAATAGTTCCTTTCAGAGCCAAAGACTGCCAGCAGAATGGGGTTAGGTGAAGGTATTACTCATATATTCATGTGGATTCATTGGCTATTTGCTTGTCCAGAATGAACAAAGTGTATGGTTGTGCCTTTCTATTTTACAGAAAAGAACTGTAAGAAACTATAATTGGTGTTGTGTTACTCCTTCTGGTAAATAAAATATGGTTTTATTATATCAATCAATAGATTTTGTCAGTTTTTATTATCTACTACTCAGGATATTTAATTATTGTGTTATTTATCATCCTAAAAAATGATAATAATAAAAAAAATAATAATAATCACAATCTCGGCGGTTTAAACCGCCCCCAAAAGAAAATTCCAAAATTATCTTTCAGAATCCTGGCAGTTACATCATGGCGGTTAAAACTGCCGGAAATCTTGATCACGAGAGCTAGTGACAGTTACAAACCACCGCGGATGTCGTAATCCATCTCCCGGCGGTTATTCCGGCCGTTGATCATAACCGCCGGGAAATGCATTGCCGACATCTGAATTCACGGCGGTTTGTTAACTGCCACAGAGTGCATTTAGCGGCGGTTACAACCGCCGGTAAATGACCTAAAAACAGCCACTAAATGCTTTATTTCTTGTAGTGGACTAGTCAAGAGCGTTCAACAGCGTGCGGTTCTCGTCCCTTTGTAGTAGCTCGTCGACCATGGTTGATACCTGCTCCTTGGTGCGCGAGGGCTCGGCGGTGCATCTCACTTGGAGGACCTACGACCTTGGAGATGGAGCTCTAACGGCGAGTGGGGGTTTGGGAGGGAGTAGGGTTTGGAGGCTAGTGAATGGCATTGGTGGACGCATTATCATCGTACTTTGGATGCGCTGACGAGAGACGATGAAATTTAATTAAAAGGAAAAAAAATATTATTATATGTTTAAAAGTGGAAGTTTCTTGTATGCCCTTGATTTTTATTATATGCTGATTTCAGGACCATAATATGGTGATTTTTTTTTTTTATTTGTACAAATACATTTTTCAAAGTAGGTTAATTAGGTTGTTTATTTAATTTTCAATAATATTGTTTATTTTATTTTTTTCTTGTATATGACCTCAATATTGTTTTTTTACTAATTTGTACAAATACATTTTTCAAATTTGTTAAAAGTTATGAAATAAAAATTATCGATAAAATTGGGATAATAGATTTTTCCTAGTAATAAATTTTATTTAAATAAATAATAAAAAATAGTGGAGATGATTTTTCACCTTTAAATATATTTTTTAAAATTTAATATGTATGACGGCTAATACATGAATTGGCCGCTATAAAAACTATTATTAAAAAATAATAAATAAATTTCTATTTATAGTAGCTAATTCAAAAATTTGCTGCTAAAACACATATGTATCAGCTAATATAAAAAATGTGCCGCTATAGATTTAAAGTAACAAATTTAATAATAGTTTTTATAGCCGCTGTAGATCAACTTTCTTGTAGTGAGAACAAGATTCAACCATGTGTTAAGTTACTTCAACAGGTTCTATAGATCATACACTAATTATATCACATGCACAATCCGATTTGCAGCTAATTAAATTTACTGTCATCAACTCTTGTCCCTCTATAACTTAACTTGAATGAATCTTATTATTTCTTCATTTTAACATTGGCAAACCCACAGCACTTTGATTTTGTAGTTGCATATATGGAAGTCTAAATTTAAACATCCATTTCCTCATAACTTACATGTTAGGTTTTGATTGGATTCACTTCTGGGCGTAGAACTTAAACCAAAGATATATAATTAAATTCACATTCATAAGGATTGATGAGATGTGAAAAGTGAAATTCATAGTTTTTATGATATGACTGGTTTTCATCAAGCAAATGATACAATCAAGTATTGATTGTTGCAAGGTTGCTTGAAACTGGGTTGAAGTCGTTGACTGGTCAGGGATTCAAAAGACACAATGTGAAGAAGCAAAAGGTTGGTTGACTTGTCAACAAGCAAATGGCAAGGATGCCTCTCCACTCACATTAAATGAGCCACTCAGCATTAAAAGCAAAGAAAAGGAAGATCCCTCACCGCCACTGTTAGCCAATGAATGCTCAAGCTTTTTGTGTGTACTAAGTTTTATTAACGTTGTTTGTCTTAAAACCATGCTATCATGATGAAAAACTTTTTGTAACTTTTAAAATGGATTTGGTTTTAGCCCAATGAGATGAATGGAAAAATACATTCTCTGAAGAACATTTTCCTCTCCACCTTTAACTTTGTTTCTTTCTGGTCACTGTGTCTGTATCCTTTTGGGTACTGAACTTTGACAGGGAACGATCCTGAACAAAATATCAGGACCTCAAACAGTGGTATCAGAGCTGGTACTTGTCAAACATCAATGGCATCCAGCAGTAATCCACCAGGAGGCGTTGCAGGACCGGCTGTGCCCATCTTCGATGGAGAAGACTATGATCTTTGGAGTCTCATGATGAAGACTCTCTTTAGATCTCAAGACCTATGGGAGCTTGTGGAGAAGGGTTTTTCAGAGAAGGAAGATGAAGTTAAAATGAAAGAGAACAGAAAGAACGACGCCAAGGCATTGTTCTTCATACAACAAGCCCTCTCTCGGCCCATCCTTGCACGAATTGCTTCGGCCAACACAGCAAATGAGGCTTGGATCGCTTTGAAGAAAGTTGTTCAAGGAAATCCAAAGGTGGTGGCTGTCAAACTTCAAACACTGAGACAGGACTTTGAAAATCTCAGGATAAAAGGAAATGAAGGAGTCCAGAGCTACATCACAAGGGTCCAAGAGGTGGCAAACCAGATGAAGAGCTTGGGAGATACCATCTCAGAAGCTATGGTTGTTGGGAAGCTGCTGAGAAGCTTGGGACCCAAATTCAACCATGTGGTCACTGCCATTGAGGAGTCCAAGGACCTCACCAAGCTAACAATGGAAGATGTGAGTGGCTCTTTACTTGCTCACGAGGCTAGGCTGCTAAGACAAGTTGATGATCAGTCCGAGAAGGAAGAGAAAGCATTTCATGTCAAAGGTGAAGCAATGGGAAGCAAAGAGAAGGATAAACATGCCTTTAGAGGTTGTGGAAGAGGATACTCTCGAGGGAGATTCAGAGGAAGAGGGAGAGGCCGATCAAGTGAGAATCGGCAACAACAACAACAACAACAATAACAAGGAGAACAAAGGAGCTACAAAGGGAACATACAATGCCATATATGCAAGAAGTTTGGCCACATGAAGATGGATTGTTGGTATAGAGATAAGAGCGCAGATAAGGAGGCTATAATGGTTGTTGAGGAGAAGGACACATGCAATCTTTTCATGGCTGTGTGCGAAGAAAGAGAGAAGATCTCATCAGTATGGTTGCTAGACAGTGGATGTTCCAATCACATGACTGGTGAGAGGGGCCTGTTCTCTAGCCTTGATGAAACTCAGAAGGTTAATGTAAAGCTGGGAGATAATAAGGAGATGCTTGTACAAGGGAGAGGAACCGTGTCACTCGCTGCAACTGGAGGAAGGACCAAGTTGTTACATGATGTACAATATGTTCCGGGGTTGGCGCATAATCTCTTGAGTGTTGGTTAGCTCGCGGACACTGGATACTCAGTAATATTTGCAAGAACTGAGTGTGTGATTCATAGTGATAAAACTGGTGAGATAATGGCAAGGCTAATTAGAACAAGAAACAACATGTATCCTCTCAACATTTCAGATGTGGGACATGCAAATGTAGCAATGAGTGTGAAAGAGACGACGAGGTTATGGCATCTCAGGCTTGGCCACTTGAATTTTTATGCATTAAGGAGTATGAAGAGTCATGAATTAGTGTTGGGACTTGGCAATATTGGTAAGGTGAATCAATGTGAAACCTGTGCCATGGAGAAGCAAGTCAGGAAATCTTTCCAATCTAAGATCGGGGAAGGTGCTCGTGCTCCTCTACAGTTGAGTCACGCTGACATCTGTGGGCCTATGCAGACGAGCTCTCTGGGTGCCAGCAAGTATTACTTGTTGTTTGTTGATGATCATACCAGGATGTTCTGGATCTATTGTTTGAAGCAAAAGTCTGAAGCATTACAAACCTTTATGATATTCAAACAGATGGTGGAGAATCAATCGGGATTGAAGATCAAGGTGTTGCGCACGGATAGAGGAGGAGAATTCACCGGCAATGACTTCAATTCTTTCTGTAAGAAGTGTGGAGTTATCAAGCAGCTTACTACTCCATATTCACCACAACAGAATGTTGTCTTGGAGAGGAAGAACAGAAGCATTATGAACATGGCCAGGGCTCTGATGAAGGAGAGAAGACTACCAAACTGCTTTTGGGATGAAGCAGTAAACGCAGCTGTTCATCTAATCAATTTATCACCCACCAGTGCTCTGAGAAATATGACACCATATGAGGCCTGGCATAATCGAAAGCCCAAGGTGAGTCATCTCAGAGTTTTTGGGTGCATAGCTTATGCTTTAATTCCCTCAAATAAACTGTAAAAGTTAGACACAAAGTCTGAAAGGTGTGTGTTCATTGGATATTGTCTGAATTCTAAGGCATATCGGCTGTTTAATCCTATCACATCTAAGGTTGTTATAAGTAGAGATGTAATATTTAATGAAGGTGCAGAGTTGGGATTGGAATTCTAGTTCACGCCCGGGAATTCTCCATTGATTTTCTATGATGACTCTACTGCTGGCGAATGTGGTTCAGATGAAGTCACTCACCATAGTCCCAGTTCACCTTCAGCAATTCAAAGGAGTGTACTCGATCTGGGTTAATACTGAAGGAGAGACCGGAGATGATGCTTACCATGGTGATGATCAAGTTGGGAAATCTCCAGTAAGAAAGGTGAGATTACTGAGGGACATTTATGAGAGCTGTACATTTGCTCTAAATGTCTGTGATCCAACCACATATAAAGAGGTAGTGAAGACTGAGGCGTGGAGACAAGCTATGAAGGAGGAAATGGATGCAATTGAAAGAAATGGCACCTGGGAATTGACCGAGCTCCCTCACGACAAGAGTGTAGTACAATTGAAGTGGGTATACAAGACCAATATCTCTCAGATGGGAGAGTTCAAAGACACAAGGCCCGCTTGGTCGCGAAGGGTTATACTCAACAAGCAGGAGTTGACTTTCATGAAATCTATGCACCAGTGGCTAGAATGGAGACTGTGCGACTTCTCCTTGCTGTTGCAGCTCAACAAGGTTTGCCAGTTTATCAATTTGATATCAAGTCAGCATTTCTGAACGGGGAAATCCTTGAAGAAGTATATGTTGAACAACCAACTGTTTATGAAAAGAAGGAGAAGAGAACAAGGTGCTCAAGTTGAGAAAAGCTCTATATGGCTTAAGACAAGCTCCTAGAGCATGGTACTCGAATATTGATGGATATTTTCAGAGTAAAGGGTTCATTAGGAGTGCAAATGAACATACCTTATATAAACGAAGTGATAGAGATGGAAACTTACTGCTGGTAAGTATCTATGTAGATGATATTATTTATTTAAGTTCCTCTCAAGCAATGGTGGAGATTTTTAGGCAAGAGATGAAGAATTGTTTTGAGATGACAGATTTGGGATTGTTAAACTACTTCCTAGGACTGGAAGTGAAACAAAATCAAAATGAAATCTTCATCACTCAAAGAAGATATGCGGAGGAAACATTGAAGCTGTTTCAGATGCAACATTGCAACCCGGTTTATATACCTATGAAATGCAGTGAGAAGCTTCAAAACGATGATAGTTCAGGAGATGCAGATCCAAAGGTTTATAGAAGCTTAATTGGGAGGCTGCTATACCTCACACACACACATCCTGACATTGCTTTCACTGTGAATTTACTCTCACGGTTTGTTAGCAAACCCAGCAAAACTCATCTCGGGGCAGCAAAGTATTTGTTAAGATACATAGCAGGAACAACCAACTTTGGAATAAAGTATACCAGAGTTGAAGAATGGAAACTGAGTGGCTACAGTGACAGCGATTGGGGAGGTTCAATAGATGACAGACGCAGCACTTCTGGAATGGTTTTCGATCTTGGTTCAGGGGCCATTTCATGGAGTTCCAAGAAGCAAGAGGTGACAGCTCTAAGCACAATCGAAGCTGAATATATTGCTCCATGGCCACAACTTGTCAAGGAATTTGGTTGAGAAGAATCTTTGGATGATTGTGGAATGAAGGGTGATAAAAGCCATTGAAGTGTGGTGTGATAACAAGTCTGCTATAGAGATTGCAAAGAATCCCGCACACCATGGGAGGACAAAATACATCGACATTCGCTTTCATTTCATTCGTGGCTTGGTTGCTGATGGTTCAATTATATTAAAGTATTGTAGGTCTGAAGATCAGAAGGCTGATATTCTCACAAAGCCCCTGCCAGTGAAGGGGCATAATCATCTGAGATCACAGTTGGGAGTTGAAGAAGTTTCAAGCAAGGAAGGGTGTTGCAAGGTTGCTTGAAATTGGGTTGAAGTCGTTGACTGGTCAGTTATTCAAAAGACACAATGTGAAGAAGCAAAAGGTTGGTTGACTTGTCAACAAGCAAATGGCAAGGATGCCTCTCCACTCACATTAAATGAGCCACTCAGCATTAAAAGCAAAGAAAAGGAAGATCCCTCACCGCCACTGTTAGCCAATGAATGCTCAAGCTTTTTGTTTGTACTAAGTTTTATTAACGTTGTTTGTCTTGAAACCATACTATCATGATGAAAAACTTTTTGTAACTTTTAAAATGGATTTGGTTTTAGCCCAATGAGATGAATGGAAAAAAATACATTCTCGAAGAACATTTTCCTCTCCACCTTTAACTTTGTTTCTTTCTCGGTCACGTGTATCGTATCCTTTTTGGGTATCGAACTTTGACGAGGAACGATCTGAACAAAAATATCGGGACCTCAAACATTGATTCCTTCTCCCAATGGATTAAAAAGTGTAATTGGAGTTTCATAACTTGTTCTTCAACTCTGCATGAGTCCGAATTGTGTTTCAATCTTTGTAGTTTGTCTAGAAAAACCATGAATACAAGTAGATTTTTAATGATGTTTTCAATTTTTCAATGTTTCTTGTTTAGATCATATGTTATCAGCTTTAGTTACCATTTGGTTTATGTAAAGAGAAAGTTAGGGTGACTGACTTTCTGCTTGAGTACTTTGAAAAGAATGCTATGTCTAATTCAGTGCTTGACAGAGGAATGCTGGAGAATGGTTCAAAATCTAATATCATAGAAAATCAAAATCAGACTCTTTATAGTTGTTAATGTATTTGTAAATGCTTCAGTTATAAAAAAGATTAAATACTGTTTAAATAATGAATGATGATCTTTCAAGATGGATCTCTTCCTGCATAACAATGTTGGGTAAATATCTTGAGTGGGTACTATACTATGGTCAAATTTCACTTTGAGCATCAAACTTCAATTTGTATCATTTTGGTTACCCAATTTTAATTTGATTTCACTAGACGGGTACCAAGATGTTTTTGGGAGAAATTTGATAATGTTGCTGCTGGAATTGATTTGTTAGTAGAAATTGACGACGTCATCTACTAACGTGTACATGCCACATCATAAATAATGTCTATGTTGCCACCTATTATGTACAAGGGGACGTCATTGAATTGCATAATAGGTGACCACATTGACATCATTGATAATGTGGTATGTACGTGTTAGTAGATAACGCCATGAATTGCTACTAACAAGGCAATTTTGATAGTATTATCATCAAATTCCTCTCAAAAATCTCTTAGTATCTGCTCAGTGAGGTTAAATTGAAATTCAGTAACTGAAATGATATAAATTGAAGTTTGATGCTCAAAGTGAAAATTGACCATAGTATAGTACCCACTAAAGATATTTGTGTTTACTGTTTACACAAGGCATGACATAGCTGTGAACATGCAACAACCATTGCACTGAAAATTAAGATGCAACAAATTTAAGTATAATGTACTGATAAATGTCTGATAGATAGTGTTAATTGAATTTTTTTATCTGGATTTAGAATGAGTTTTGTACCCTAAATTTAAAGACTTGTAATTATTAGTCATTATAAATTTTCCTTCTCACGTTTATGTAACAATGTTTAATTTTTTTCTTAAAAAAAAATATAAATTGCAATTGATTAAAAAGAGAAGGGAAAGCACAGGCTGGTGACCCAAGAAAAGAAAGATAAAGAACAGACTGACGACTGCATTTATGTAACAAATTAAATACATAATCTTTCTTTGAGAATTTAAAGAATAAGTTCAGGGTGGGCATCGTTGGGATCTGTTCAAGAGGCGTGCTGGCCAGATCTCTTTCTTCTGGAAAAGTGTCCTTGACTGTTATCTGGCCTTAAGTGGTGGTATCTTACTGAATGTCAATAATGGCGAGGAAACCCTTTTCTGGCATGACCGTTGGCTGGAGAAGAGAGTGCCCAGACACTTGTGGCAGGAGGAATTCTTAGCCAGCCAATGTCAGAATGACACTGTTCATAATCTTGCTCACTCGTTGGAGAAGGCTCCGTTTGTTGATAGCCCTTGTGTGATGCAGATCAAGGATCAGATGTGTACATCGAGAGGGAATTTGAGTGATAAAAAACAATGGCAGCTCACTGGGAATGACTCTTTTTCGGTGAAATCTTTCTATAGCTTCTTGAATGATGGTGGGTTGCATTGCCTAGCGGTTATTTTCTTCTGGGAAAATACGTGCCCAAAGAAAATCATTTTATTCAATTGGTTGGTGTGGAAGGACACGATTCTTTCTTTGAAGAATCTCTTTTAAAGACGATGTAATAAGCTGCCAACGGCTACTTATATTTTGTGTCACTCCGATATTGAATCGGTTGATCATTTATTCCTTCAGTGTTCCACTGCCAGAGATGTTTGAGACTATTTTAGGTGCTTGTTGTATATGCCGGCTCTGCCTTATTCTATGTTAGAGGTGTGGGGTTCGTGGAGATTGGGCTCACGACCGTCCTTTAGGGCCATAGGTGATCTGATTGTTAGGGCCCTTGTGTAGAATGTTTGGCTTGTTCGAAACGATTGCATGTTTAATGCTAAATTGGTGTCTTATCATGCTCTTATCTTGAAGACTAACTGTATGCTCTTATCTTGGTTCTCAGCGGCTTCTGAGTGTTCACAAGCAAAGTTGGAGGATTCTATGGCTATAGTTCGGCGAGGTTTGAACTTTTTAGGCCTATGTTCGGAGGGGACTATTAGGCAGTAGTCTTCCGAGGAGGCGCTTGATCCTGTTGCAGACTAGAGGTGGTTGTTCTTCTGAGGTGGTTGTTGGTCTTCTGTTTTTGGCTTTTCTATTTTTGTTGAGTGTTGTTGTTAGAGGTACCATAGCTACTAGTTTTCTCTTCTCCTTTTGTATGCTGTCCTCTCACCTTGGTTGAGAGTGTCGTTGTACTTCCTTCTCTTTTAATCTAAGTGGTTTATCCATTTTTTTAAAAAAAATCACAATTAATTATATATAAAATTCATTATTTCTACATTACTTAAAACAAAAAGAACAAAACCCAAAATTGTGTGTCACAGCCACGCTCACGGTCCAGCTGAGCTAGAAAAACCATTCTATTTCCCAATGTGATTTATTATGACAACTATAGTTGTCAAATGAATGATATTTTTCTTCTTATAATTTTCTTTTATGGGTTTTATGTATTTATTAGAATGGAAATTAAGCGTAAACTCTAGACTTGACCTTATCAGCTTGTATTTCATAAAAAAATATGTGGTGTATTAATTACTTGTGGAATTGAAGGGTCACATTTGCCTATTTTTCCCGGTGGACCCTAAGATGTAACTCATGCCATGTTAGACAAATTATTCATTAACATTTCTTATAAAGAATATAACAAGTATATAGTCAAGAGTATTGATTGCTTGAAGAATTGACTAGTCAAATTTGCTTATTTTTCCAAAGGACGCTATGATAGCTCATGCCCATAAACTGTTAGATAAACTATATGTTGAAGTTTTTAATGGTGGATATAATGAATAACCAGTCAAGAGTAAAACTTGCCTGTTTATATCCAATGGATCCTTTCGCAGTTCATGTAGATGTGATTGACGAACTACATTGATCTTTTTAAATTATGGTAGGTGTAACAAACAATTAACAAGCTCAATAGAGTACACTCACATATTTCATTTAAAGGGCTATCTGTGCAGTAATGGACAATACCCTGAGTCAGAACACACCTACATAGGCTAATTAGTTTTGTTGACCACTCTCTAAGGTTTATGCTTTGGGGATGGATGATTTTATATAAGGTAAAATGGTGGGAATAAAATTACAGTTTAATGGAAGAACTCATATATATATATATATAATAAATCCTTCACCTTTATATAAAACTATTATTTTTTTAAGTATCCAAAAAAAAGAATATTAACAAGTAATAATATTACTGAATATAAAAAATAAATAAATTATTAAAAAGAAGAGTTGTTAGATATGTGGTCAGAAATTTTTGGGTGGGGGCGGTCTAAAGTGGATCTTTTCAAATATTTATTCTTAATACCTTATGTTTAGTGTGGTAGAGTATATAAAAACACTGCTAAAATTTTTTCATTACTAATGAGTCTTTGTTAATGAGTTCAACATTGGACAGAGAAAATGGTCTGTGAAACCAGACAATTAGAACCCATGTGTGGGTCAGTGAATGACACAACAAATTGGACCATAATGTGAAAGTAGAAAAGTCTCAGTGGAATTCATAGATCTTTGCCATGCAAACATAGAACACAAAATTAATGAAAGCCAATATCATTATGGTTCACTTATATTGTGTTCCGCTTGTTGTTGCTAGTTATCTTGCAACAACATTATGGTTATCACCAACGATTAAGTGGTATATTCGTAACTAAGTCTCTATTAGAACCTTTCATAAGTGGTTAGAGTTCGAATCATGGGCGATGACACATTTTTGGAAGTGTGAATAGTAGTTGTGTGCAGGTGGTCCCAACACCCATGTGTGCATAGCCCTGCCTCCACTTACTCCGCCGAAGTTTATGCACCCTCCTACCTTTCTTGGCGACCTGGCCACTCATCTTGGCAAACAAAAAACATTATGGTTGTCTTTATGAAGAAATGATTGCTCTTTTTTATATCAAATCATGGTGATTAGGAAAGTATTGATCCATACTCTATATTCATGTCAAGGAACAACAACAGTGACACCAACGACCAAGTAGTCTATTGGTAGCCAGGTCCCCATTAGAACTCTTTACAAGTGGTGAGAGTTCGAATCATGAGTGAGGGCACATTTCTTGGAGTGTGAGTAATGGTTGTGTGCGGGTGGTCCCAATGCCCTCGTGTGTGCGGGCCCTTGCCTCCACTTGCTCCACCGAGGCTTGTGCATGTCCCTGTCTTTCTTAGCGGCCTAGCCACTCATCTTGGCAAAACAATAGCAATAACTATGGGGTGTTTATCAACAACAAAGCATGTCACAAGATTGGACATTTTCTATACCAATTTTTGGAACTCTGATCACATTCTCAACATCTCTTTATTCTTGAGATTCAAGGAAATGAGAGCCCTAATTCTATCAAGAAACCAAATCAATGGCTACATCCCCATTACTAATTGTTTTGGGAGTTTGGCGGGATTGAAAAACTGGACTACTTGGACCTCTCCGACAATTATTTCAATGGCAAAGATTTGTCATTTTTGGGTGCATTAGCCTCTCTCAAAGGTCTCTCCCTGTCAGGCAATTGGATGGGAAGAGAACTATTTATCAGAGATTCAGAGGTATGTATCAGCGTAACTGATAGTTTTACATCAGCATATGATTATATAATAGTTTAAGATTTTTTTTGGTTAAATAAGTCCACATAACATGTTTTATTTGCATCTAACAGGTTATTCATCTCTAGCATCCGGAGCTTTGCCAAAATTGAGCAAACTCAAATACTTGGATTTGTCATTAGAAGCATTGTTCCATATTTAATTAGACTATCTTCTCTAAAAACTCTCATCCTTAATGTGAATAGTCTTCAAGGAGAGCCTCCCATGAGTGGTGGGTGTTCTGTTTTATGTTTCATATATAACAAAGGATGTTAATGCAAAAATATTCTCTTAGATATTAATATATATAATTTTTCTCATTTAATTACTGAGTTGAGTAGATTAAGGAGACTTGAGAGGAAATATGTTTACGGATGATATCCCATCAATGGTAAAAGATTGGAACTCATGCACAGAAATTTCAGTATTAAATAATGAACTTAATGGCACTTCCTTCGCAGGTAAAAGTTAGTTATATTCCAAATTATACTTTTCTTCACAATAAATCTTCTGTTAATAAATTCATATACACAATTAATTCACAACGCAAATGCATTTTTTCAAGATTGTGTGCAATGAAGAAACTTCAAATACTTGATCTTAGTCATAACAAGTTCAAGGAAGACCTTCCCCTCTACTTTAGGAACCTCTCATACCTAAATTTCTTTGATATTTCCATTAATCAAATTGAATCCAATTTCCTATCAACTTCCATTAAAAACCCTATAAAGTTATATGTTTCTGCTTCAAACAATGGTTTTCATGGCATTTTCTCCATAGGATCAGTTGTTAATCATACTATAATAAAGATGTTGGATCTTTCAAACAATAATCATTTGGAGATCCACATTGAAACTCCAAGTTTGGGGCCATTATTTGAGCTGGAGGATCAGCTTTTGTCAAATTGCATCATCAACCAAGATAATGGGTTGAAAACTATAATATTATAACTTTGTTATCGGAGAATGATGCCAATTTACATTACCTTAGCCTACAAAATGATTCCTTAAGTGGAGCACTTATCCTCCCATCCAATCTCACAATGAGTTTGTCATACATTGATTTATCCCACAATCAACTCATTGGAGAACTACCTATTAACATCGGCCTTGTTCTTCCCAACTTGACATATTTAAATATGTCACATAGCATGTTTCAAGGTATCATCCCTACCTCATTTATTCATCTGAGACTTCTAGAATTTTTGGACTTGTCATATAACTGTTTCTGGGGACACCCATTTCTTTTGGAGATATATATGCTACATATTGAAATATTAAACCTTTCTATGAACAAATTTATAGGAAACTTACTTCAAATAACTCAAACCTAATTCAATTATAAGTTTTTCTTATATTTGGGAATCAGCTCACCGGGGAAATTTCTGAGAGCCTTTGCGAAAGCTCTTATCTTTATTAGTTGGATACTAGTGAGAACCAGTTTTCTGGTGTGTTACCAAGAAGTATAAGTAACATTTCACAACTATCTGTCCTCAATGCCACGAGAAATAATTTAGTAGGTCATTTCCCAATTGAGCTTTGCAATCTATCTTACCTTGAAGCTCTTGATCTCTCAAGAAATCATTTCTTTAGTCAACTACCATTCTTCTTCAACTTATCTCATTTGGAATATTTAAATTTGAATTATAATAACTTTGCCGGATCCATCCCAAATTTTTTGTCAAACAGTCCACTGAGAACATTAAATATAGGGAATAACCATTGCTCTGGGAATTTCCCGAGTTGGACAGGAAAAGCATTAAAAAATTTCCTTAAGAGGAAACAATATTTTGTGGCTTGATATCAAACCAAATTTTTAACTTAAGACACATCCACATTCTAGACTTAATTTGCAATAACTTATCTGGAAATATACCTCTATGCCTGCAAAATATGTGTCATGATAGTGATTGGCAATATGAATTCATGGATTCAATGTTTAACTCGTTTGCATCTGAAAATATATATAACATGCATAGAGTCTTTGTCCCTAATCTCGATTTCACTCTGATGTTTGAATTACTTAGATTTAAAGGTATTATTGATTTTGCAAACAAAAGAGAAGTTTATGATTACAAAGGGAACATAATGAACCTTTTTTTTGGGTTGGATTTGACTTCTAACCAATTAGTGGGTGAGATTCCTTGGGAGATTTGCAACATCATTAAGTTCCATGTTTTGAATTTGTCTAATAACTGCTGGTTGGATCCATTCCTGAAACATTATCAATATTGATGGAGATTGAAAGCTTAGATCTCTCCCACACAATGCTCAATGGTAGCATACCTACAAAACTAAAGAAGCTACATTTCTTAGAGGTTTTCTTTGTGGCATACAATAACCTCTTTGGTCCAATACTAGGAGGAATCTCACAATTCAGCACATTTGATGAAAGCAGCTATGAGGGAAACCCCTATCTTTGTGGGTCCCCTTTGGTGAATAATTGCTTTATTATAACATAAATGCTGCCATCACCACCATCACCACAGAGTGAGGTTGGAGATGAAGAAGCAACGGAACATCTCATATTCTTTACTTCATTCGCCATTGCTTACATCATCAGCTTTTGGGAATGAATGGCTCTTCTATACTTCAATAAGAGCAGGCGGAATTCCTTTTTCTAACAATAGACGGATACACTAAACAAGCCATTTACAAGGTTGGTAAATTGATATCAAGGATGAAATCTTTTGGTAGGCATATTTATCCACATATTGCATTTAAGCTGGGTAATAATCTTGAGTTTGGGTACCTTATTATACCCAAATTTCATTTTGAGCACCAAATTTTGATTTGTTTCTTTTTGGATATCTTATTTTTATTTACTTACACTGGAGGCCAACAGGGAAAATCCAGTGAAGTTTTGCTTATGTGGCCACCGGAATAGCCACATCAACCCCTAAAAACAATATCATTTCTTATGTGGCATGGACATGTCAGCAACTTGATGATGTGGAGAAGTTGATGCCACATCAACGTCCACATCACCTGCCACATCAGTCACCCTAAAAAAACCCTCCCGTCCCCATTTCTCATCCCCACCTTTCCACCTCCCGCTCTTCCCCATCTTCCCTCGTTTCCATCGGAGCAGCCCATGGCCACCTGACTAGCCTGAACAAAGTCCAAGCATTTCACATTTCTTCTCTACACCGACAAACAATATTTCTCTATCCAGACCATACATCCTATCCCTCGCAATTGACGGTGACCGCAGAATAACAAGTGACAACACTCGACATACATGGACGTCAATTGGGCGATAAGACCTCTGGGGAAGGAACCACCAAGCTATCAAAAGTTTACCTGACAAATATTTTGAAATTAGAAGTGGCGATTGACCATTAGGGTTTCATGTGTAGTCTATTTTAAAATAAGATTTAGGGTAAACTAATTGATCATCAATTGTTGCCTTGCCCTATTATATGAGATGAGGATAAAACCTAAACTTCATCATTAGTAGTGAATACTAGTAGTACTTTTCTTTTTATTGCATGAAGAACCAAAGCACCTTTTTTGGAAGATTCTCACATGGTGTATATTCTTTGGTTTTGGATGTGAGCTATTTATATGTTGTGGAAATGAATTGTTCTATAATTGAAGGTATGAGATGTTGGCTTTTTATGGGGAGTATATATATATTGTCTGTATATGTGAGAAGTCATCAATTCCACACATATGGTCCCCGCATAGATAAGGAGAAATAGGGTTAATACCTTGAATGAAATTTGGGCATAGTTTAGTACTCACTAAAGATATGAATCTGTAAAGCTGTAAGCAAATTTTGTGCTTTCCTTGCAAGCTGTGTTTAAGTCCTATGCAAACTTGTTAATTATTAGTAGATGTTTGTTACCTTAATTGTCAATGTTATATTCCCTTAAAATACTGTAAAGTTTAATTTCTTAGTTGCAAACTCATATGAATAACATTTACTTATGCAAGTTTGTATGGTTTGTTTTAGTTTGTACTTTGTAATGTTATGTTCTCTTAAAATATGTTAGGTATTTTCCTTAGCTGCATATATATATATATATATATATATATATATATATATATATATATATATATATATATATACATATGTATTCATTAACAGAAATTAAAGTATCTTCATATACTATTGCAGTTGTATTTGTATTTATTTTAGTGAGATGTTGCTAGTATAACTGAGTACAAACAAATTTATTGATTGGGTTATGCAAACAAATTTATTGATTGGCTTATAGAAACAATTTTTTTTCAACACCCAACATTGAGTATTTCACTTTTAAGTTGCAATATACAGATGGTGAAGTGCACAAATGGGCCGACCGTGGTATAGTTGGGTTTGCAGACTATTGTTGCCTGGATAAAATATATAGATTAGAACTTGTAGACATGGCAAAGGAGATGGGATTAATAGTTGATGGTTGTAGGTTCTGGTGATTAGACATTAACACCAGCACAATGGGTTTAAGAGAAATAATTAATGATGCAGATGCACTAGCAATGTTAATGACTGTGAATCACACCAAAGTAATAAATTTGTATCTAAGGTATCATCCTCTGACAGTGGTGCTGTGAAGGTTAATGTTGTTAGGAACAAGAAATCAGGAAATGCATCAATTAAAAATGTTGACAGAATCATAGAAAAAAATCAGGTGGGTAATGTTGAAGAAAGTGAACCAAGAAATGTAGAAGGTGGTAATGCAACAGATGAAGAAGCTGATGATGATGATAAGGAATTAGATGAGGGCAGTGAGCTGCATGACTCAGAATATAGTTTCAATAGTCAGGAGGAGGGTGAGGAGGAGGGAGTTATTGCTGATAGTGGTTATATCCCTATGCATATACTTGTGGTAGATGCTGGGGTACCCGTAGATGCTGAATCAGATTATGCTTCATCTGATGAATTGAATTCCTGTTCTTCAACAGATGAGGAACAATTAGAACCAAATAAACCAAAGTATGAAGAATTCAATCAAGATTGTGATATGAAGGATCCCCATTTCAAGATTGGGATGAAATTCTCTAGTTTCAAGTAGTTTAGGGAGGCTATTAGGAATTATGGAATAGATGTGTCATGAACTTTAGGCCCAATAATAAAAAGAGGTGCAAGGCATATTGTAAGAAAAAAATGTCCTTTTTATTTATGGGCTGCACCCATAGTAATTGATAGAAGCACAATTCAGATTAAATCAGGTATTTTGAAGCATGAATTTACTCAGGATCACAATGTTAGACATGTCACTGCACAATGTTATGATACCAACATGATGATATCACAAAATTTGGTGCTCCAAGTGAAATTTGGGCATAATAAGGTACACACTCAAGATTATTACCCTAATATTTCTATGCCATGTAAATGTTGGAGAATAAATCAATTTTTTTATTTCAATTTTACTGCCCTTAGCTTTTCTCAATGAACTTTATATAGACTGGTCTGTTAGTCAACTTGGTGATTGTCCCATCTATGATTCTCATGTTATAAATTAATACGTCCAAGGCATTAGTGATATCATCATGCTAGTATCATATTAGCTTTAAATTGTTCAGAATTAGATCTAATCATTGAATGATATTGAAAATTGCTGAATTCCATGGTCTAGAAGACCATATCAAATTGATAAATAAACACCTTGTTTATTATGAAGTTTAAACGTACTCTATATTTGTGTTTTGTATCAATGTGTGGTCCAATAATAGAAGGTAGTATGATGTCTGTCTCTAACTTCAACATATATAAATCAGACTCATCCTAAATATGAACACAAATTTATTTTTATTGTTATTTGTTTATGTGATTGCTCACGCCTTTTTTTTAAAGTTTTCTAGCACAACTACTATGCCTTAACAAAGGCTGAGCATATATGATCTAAACCTCATGGTATACATAACCAAATGAGAAACTTAAGGGTGCACATGCAATTGTTGTTTTTTTCATGACGTACATGATCACAAATCAAGTAACAATTTCAAAGTTTATAAAAAACCTAAGAAGGGAATATTATAAAGGTCATTATCAAAATAATAATGATAATAATAATGGTGTCAAATGAATTATTTTTTTAGATATCTCTAAAAAATTTATATAAATAACTGCACTGCAACGCAACAATAAACAAATAAATATCTAAACTATTTAAAAAATAAAAAAAGAGGAAACTTACTGGTTACCAACATGGTGAATGTAAAAGGGCAACCAATAGAGGAAGGTGAAAGCCACAAGATTTGAGAAGGAGAGACATAGGGCAAACTCTACAACTCCTGCCAACCTCCATGCTTCCATGAACCCCCCTTATCCTTCTTCCATTTTGATTCTACAAACCTTACCTCTTCCTCTCCATCCTCCAAATCATCCAAGCACTCCCGGGGATTCATCTCCATCTCCGTCACCATCTCCCTCTTCCGGGGCTTCGAATCCCATTTTTCTTAGATCAACCACCAAGAAACCCCAAACGAAGAACCCAACCAAAACTATGAGCATGTTGAAGATGTGATCGAAGTTGGCAAGATGGCAGCGCATGTGGACATACATGGAATGGGGGATCACAACGTGGATGGGATGATGCTGAGGCATGGTGAGAAGATGGACGCGCAGCATGGATGGCGGGATGGTGTTGTCCCGGTCCAGAATGGGAGCTCTCTGAAGATATGAGAAGAAAAGCATGGTGCCTGCGTGATGGCAGTTGAAGTAGTTGAAGTTTTTGAAGAAATGAATAGTTTAATGGGGTCAATCTCCCGGTGTGAGGGAAAGACCAATGCTGGCACACTTTAAGGTTAAAGTGTGGCCAATGGGAGTTTAGTTTTTGTGTCAGCCAATCGGGAGATGGCATTTTGTTTAATGGTCTGTAATACTTTATTATATAAGTGAATGTTAGTGGAGTGTGCTGATTGGGTCTTATTGCCTTTCTCTCATCTGTTTTTTCCTTCTGACCCCTTGACCGAGTGTGAGAGACCAACCAGGCATTTCATCAAACACTGGTTGTTCTCTTGAGCATTTCGTCAAACACTCTACTTCTCTTCTTCTTCAGTGAGCTCTACCTTGTCAATCTGGTATCAGAGCTCCTCTATGGCAACTAGTAGCTCGTCGGCGTCAGTAAATGCACCGGTGTGTCTCTCTCAGCCGTCGGTCCCAGTGTTTACTGGCCAGGAGTACGGGCGGTGGAACTTGCGGATGAAGACCATTTTCAGGTCCCAGGAGTTGTGGGACTTGGTGGAGAACGGCTGGACGGAGTCGAAGGATGAAACTGTGGAGAGGGAGAACCGAAAGCGAGACACGAAGGCACTTTGTCTGATCCAGCAAGCCGTGGACGGTCCGAATCTCAACCGGATCGCGGAAGCTAAATCAGCACATGATGCAAGAGAGATTTTGAGAAAGCATTGCCTTGGTACCTCCAAGGTGCTGTCGGTGAGGATTCAAGCGCTTCGGCAAGACTTTGAGACGCTGCAGATGGGAGATGATGAGGGAGTTCAAGGGTACATCTCTCGAGTCATAACAATCACCAACCAGATCAAGGCACTCAGACATAAACTCAAGGAACCCGAAGTGGTGTCCAAGGTGCTCCGCAGTTTAGCACCGAAGTTCGACTGGGTTGCTATCGCGATTGAGGAATCAAAGGAGATTGCGAAGCTCCCACTAGACAATCTCTGCCGCACACTGCAAGCCCACGACTTGAGAGTGAACCGTGCGGCAGGCAAGGTTGGTAAGAGGGCTCTTCATGTCAAGAACGAGCAACTAGTCACTAATTTCAACAAGAGTGGAGGTAATGGGAGCTCGTGGGGTGATAGTAGAGGACGTGGGAGGTCCTTTGGTCACGGGAGAGGAAGAGCTCGTGGTGGCCGAGGTAGGAGCATGGACAACAAGATTCACATACAGTGCTTTCAGTGTAAGAAATTCAGGCACATGAAAGCTGAATGCCGAGCATGAGAAAAGCAGCCAGAGAAGGCAACTAGACTTGTAGCTGAAGAGGGGAGCATGGAGAACCTCTTCATGGCGAGTAGTTCCACAGGTACTCACTCTAACTCTGTGTGGTTGATTGACTCGGGGTGCTCAAATCACATGACCGGTGATAAGTTGTTATTCAGTGAGCTTGATGAGTCACTGAAGGTCACTGTGAGGTTAGGGGATGACAAAGAAATGAAGATGTGCGGTGTGGGGACAGTTGCAGTTAGTACACAGGCGGGAATACAAAAGAGGTTGCAAGGTGTTCAGTTTATGTCGGGACTTGCGTACAATCTATTGAGTGTAGGATAGCTACTCTCCAGAGGTTACTCAGTGATGTTCGAGAAGAACCAATGTATCATTAGAGATAATCAAGAGAAGGAGCAAGTGATCTCTGTCCCAAGAACAAGCAACAACATGTTCCATTATATATTGCGAAGTTGGAGAACTTTGTACTGACGGTGAGGAGTCAAACTGATGAAGAATTGTGGCATTTGAGACTTGGGCATCTTAACTACAAGGGCCTGATGTCCATGGCGCACAAGAAAATGGTAAGAGGAATGCCTGAACTGAAAAAGAAGTCCCAGTGTGAGGACTGTGTTATGACAAAGCAAGCAAGAACCCCTTTTCCTAGCGGGGTAGCTAGAAGGGCAAGTGCATGTCTTGAATTAGTACACATGGATCTCTGTGGTCCCATGAGTGAAGGCACACTGGGAGGTAATAGATATTTCTATTTGTTGGTTGATGATTATAGTAGATGGTGTACAGTCTATTTCATCAAAAACAAATCTGAAGCTTTTGGAAAGTTCCAATCTTTTCATACACTGATGGAGAGACAGTCGGGCATGAAGTTAAAGACAGTGAGAAGTGATCGAGATGGGGATTCTCATCAAGTGAGTTCCTGGAATATTATGAAAGGTATGGAATTAAAAGGGAATTCACAGCATCTTATACACCACAGCAAAACGGTGTTGTGGAGAGAAAAAACAGGACGGTGGTTGAAATGGCAAAGAGTCTCTTGAAGAGTGGTGAATTACCATTGAGATTTTGGGGAGAAGCTGTATTTACTACTGTGCATCTAGTGAATAGAAGTCCAACCTGTGCACTACACAACATGACCCCCTATGAAGCCTGGCATGCAATTAAACCAAATGTAAGTTACCTTCGTGTATTCAGTTGTATTGCATTTGCTTTAATTCCCTCACAAAAGTTATAGAAACTCAGTGATAAATCTGAGAAGTGTGTGCTCATTGGCTACTATTCTGAAGCCAAAGCATACAGGTTGTATAATCCCTCTTCTTCCAAGATTATTTTAAGCAGGGATGTCGTGTTCCATGAAGGATCTCGGTGGAACTGGGATGCAAAGAGTCATGGATTGCCAGAGATTTTAACAGAAGAAACAATTGGGATTCCTGGTGGTGTGGTTACAAACAGTGATGCTGGTGAAGAAACATCTATACAAAGAGCTGGTCCTCAGGCTGATCAAACAGGAGATGAAACACCAAGGAGGACACGATTCCTGTCTGACATTTATATCACTTGTACCTTTGCTTTGTGTGTAGGTGATCCACAAGACTTTAATGAAGCAGTGAAGCACAAAGGCTGGCAAGAGGCAATGAACTCAGAAATTGTTGCAATTGAGAAGAACAATACGTGCGTATTGTTTGAATTGCCTCCAGGGAAACGTGCAGTAGGACTGAAGTGGATCTATAAGTCAAAGGTGAATGCCCAAGGTGATGTGGTGAAGCTGAAGGCTCGGCTGGTGGCCAAGGGGTACTCACAGAAGTACGGGGTGGATTATGAGGAGGTTTTCTCTCCCGTAGCTCGACTAGAAACTGTGAGACTAGTGTTGGCATTGGCAGCACACGCAGGGTGGCAGGTGTTCCACTTTGATGTCAAGTCGGGCTTCCTGAATGGAGACATTGAAGAGAAGATGTTTGTTGCACAACCAGAAGGGTATGTAACTGAGGAAAGTGAACATCTGGTCTGTAGATTGAAGAAGGTGCTCTATGGGTTAAAGCAAGCCCCCCGTGCATGGTATAGCAGGATTGATCATCACTTTCGAAAGCATGGCTACATAAGAAGCCAATATGAACATACATTATACCGAAAGGAACTACCGAGTGGAGATAGTTTGCTTCTGAGTTTATATGTCGACGACATCATCTATACAAGCTCATCAAGAATTCTCATTGATTAGTTTAAGGAGGAGATGATGAAGACCTTTGAGATGTCAGATTTAGGAGAGTTAAATTACTTTCTCAGGTTTGAAGTGAAGCAAGAATGCAATGGCATCTTTATTAGACAAAATAATTACATAGAAGTGTTGTTGCATCAGTTGCATATGGAGAATTGTAAACCAGTGCAAACCCCGATGGGTGTGAATGATAGATCACAGGGAACCACTAAAGATGAGCTTGAAGATCCAAAAATGTATCGCATCTTGGTTGGGAAATTATTGTATTTAAATCACACTTGCCCAGACATATGTTTCTCCATGAGTTATCTTTCCAGATTCATGAATTGTCCTAGTTTAGTTCACTTCTCCGGAGCAAAGAGAGTGGTGAGATACTTAGCAGGGACCAAGGAGCTTGGGTTGTGGTTCTATCAGGGTGATGAGGGAACACTTGAAGTCTTCTCTGATAATAAAGGGGTGTTCATTTCACTGAAGTGAGGAGAAGTCAGGAAGTGAAGGAAGTGTCACTTTCCTGAAGTGGGGGGAAGTGATATCACTTCCAGGACTTCTGTGTTCATTTGTTAGAAAGTAAGAATAGAACCGAAGAATTTAAGTGTTGGATGAAGTTCTATGAGTTCAAAAAAGACTTTAGAAGTGAAAATAAATTAGTTTTTATAGATTGACTCACTTCCCCCCACTTCAGTAAAAAAAATACTGAAGTGGGCTTAGCTCAAAATCCACTTCAGTCGGAAGTAGGGGAAGTGCCACTTCCCCCACTTCAGCACAAATGAACACCAGAAGTGGGGAAAGTCAGACCAGTTCCCCTCACTTCCACCCACTTTTCCTGAAATGAATGCCCCATAACTGGGAAGGCTTACAGCCTGACCGAAATAGCACCACAGGCATGCTGATTCGACTGGGATTAAGTGCTATGGCTTAGAGTGCAAAGAAGCAAGAGATCGTGGCTCTTTCAACCATCGAGGCAGAGTATGTTGCTGCAACTTCCATAGCGTGCCAAGTTGTGTGGTTTAGAAGGCTGTTACAGGAATGTGGGCACATAATCAGCAGCTCAACCAGGTTATGGTGCGACAATCAATCGGCGATAGCTGTGGCGAAGAACCCCATGCACCATGGGAGGACAAAGCACATAGATATGTGATATCACTTCATCAGAGAGCTGATAGCAGACAGTGTGATTATAATCCATCATTGCTCCATCGACAACCAACTTGCAGATATATTTACTAAGGCGCTTCCACCTGAAAAGCACGTACAGATAAGGAGTCTGATTGGAGTCTGCACACTTCAATCAAGGGGAGTGTTGAAAATGTGATAGAAGTTGGCAAGATGGCAGCGCACGTGGACATACATGGAATTGGGGATCACAACGTGGATGGGATGATGCTGAGGCATGGTGAGAAGATGGACACACAACATGGATGGCTGGATGGCACTGTCCCAGTCCAGAATGGGAGCTCTCTGAAGATATGAGAAGAAAAGCATGGTGCCTGCATGATGGCAGTTGAAGTAGTTGAAGTTTTTGAAGAAATAAATAGTTTAATGGGGTCAATCTCTCGGTGTGAGGGAAAGACCAATGCTGGCACACTTTAAGGTTAAAGTGTGGCCAATGGGAGTTTAGTTTTTGTGTCAGCCAATCGGGAGATGGCATTTTGTTTAATGGTCTGTAATACTTTATTATATAAGTGAATGTTAGTGGAGTGTGCTGATTGGGTCTTATTGCCTTTCTCTCATCTGTTTTTTCCTCCTGACCCCTTGACCGAGTGTGAGAGACCAACCAGGCATTTCATCAAACACTGGTTGTTCTCTTGAGCATTTCATCAAACACTCTGCTTCTCTTCTTCTTCAGCGAGCTCTACCTTGTCAGAGCAAACCTGGGAGGATGAAGGACCATCCCCATCCCAACTCGAGAACCGAGGACACCATCACCGACCCGAGGATGTTCCCAATGGAGGTGTGCGAGCTTCATACCCCCATGATAAGCCCTCGCCTTGACCTCCCTAACCAATTCCCCACGATTGAATGGAATGACCCTGCTAGGCCTTGGACGGCCATAAAGAACGTGAATCGGTAGATTTTGAGGAAGAATCCATGGCCAACCGATCTATAGGTATATATATATTCCTTTTTTATAAATTATAAATTTCTTGAGCAAAAGGTTGTGTAAAATTTTTAGTAAATCACTAAACTTTGACTTATTTTATCATCAAACTTTAATTTGCATCAATTTGAATATTCAACTTTAATTTAATATCATTGGGTAGTAAATCAAGAGATTTCGGCCCCCAAATGAATGATGTGACTTTTTTCGATGACGTGAATATTTTCAATAGACTTAACAATGTTCATAGTGAGAGCTGACTCGGATTTTCAAATAACCATGTAATCAGTTGGGAGTTGAAATCCTTGATTTTTTTTGTCCAATGAAATCAAACTAATGTTGAGTGACCAAATTGATATACTTGAAGTTTGGTGATCAAAGTGAAAATGAGTCAAAGTTTAGTGACTTACTAAAATATTTAACCGCAAAAGGTTAAACCTTTTAAAATGGGAATGGAAAAGGTAAAAAGCTAAATATATGATATCAAAAGCTATGCGGGAGATGTTGACTATTTCCGAATGGATATGCCAGGGTAATTTTCTTAGTAGGGCTATTTTTATTTGGTGATCAAACTTCAATTTGCATCAAAGTGGTAATAAGCCATAATGTTAAGGGTATTAAAGATAATTAATATGATTTTCATTTGAAACCCTTGCTCTTAACTAGATATTAGGTTGAGTGTGCATCATGATTCAAATCTATGTACACAATTCCCCCATAAAATTAATTATATATATTAAGTTAGATAGTTTGATATTATTTATGGCAAATGCATGAATAAGTCTATGCCATTGTTACCCAAACAATGTTGTGGAATAATATATTTCTCTCATTTGTAATTTCTTTCACTAAGATGCTATTAGAAGGAAAGGAACATTAATTGTAGTATCTTCACTCCTTTCTAAAGTCTACAAATTTGCTTAAGGTGACAATCAGACCTTAATTCAATGGACATCGGTAGTATATATATATATATATATATATATATATATATGTTGGTAAAAAGATAAATTGATACTTTTAAAAGGGGATGATTAAATGTGAATTGTTCACTTTGTTATTTAAAGCCTATTGTCTCCCTCTCTTGACAATTAATTTGAACATGTCAAATTACTTGTACCTTCTCATATTCATCGATTTAGTTCTGCTGATTGGTCATTGATCTCAGTCATTCACAATATTACGTAAACTAAATAATCAAGAAACACTTGGTAGTCTAACCAACATCACTTAGTCATCTAATGACACTGGATCAGAAATCATTTTCTTTGAATGAATTGTAGACCATATTTCATTCTTGACCTCTACTCTTCATGATGTTTTGATCTTTCTTTGTCATTTTTTTTCTGCTTTTTAATAATCGATGCAATGTAAACAAAGCAAAGGATCCTCTAGTGGGTTCGCCCCGCTCCTCTTCCAAAAAAAAAAACAAAGCAAAGGATCCAATGAAGGTCACTTCCCAAAACTAATTCTAGTTATATCAAATCCTTTCTACACTTGGATTTTCCTTATTCACATCAAATGCAAAGAGGAATGGCCGGCTGCAGTCATAACTAGAATCTATGACCAAGTCTTTACATAATTAACTGCATTATAAATAGATTTCATGTGATTCACAGCATTCAGAAACCCATACCTATAGATCTTGTTTTTTTTTTAAAAGAACCTCTCAAACAGAGAAGCTATTTATTAGAAAAAAAGAAAATACAAAGGCCTAAACAAAAACAGATAAACTACAACAAGAGAAATAGAACAAAACAACTTAGAAGTAGAACCCACTACTTAAGATCGATTTCATGATCCAAAAAGGTAGTTCTTTCCCAAATAAGAAAAGGTTGAGGTGTTGATGTTGAAATCCAAAAGACGCAAGATTGGTAGCAGGAGAACCCCAAGACGATGGTATGATATGAATTCGAGGACAGCTACACATGTCCAAAAGGAAATTCAGATTGCTAATTTGCAGTTGAAATCTCCAGGAGGAAGTGAAATCCGAGCTCTGGATAAGATCAAGAATAACATGATGAACACAGAATATATGGTTAACCGGGATCCAATGTTCCAAAGCAGTTTGAAGCCAACTTCAATAGCAAGTATGTCATCCGAGATGTTGTCCAGCAAATGCTGAGAACCATAACCTGCAAGAGAGATCTCATACTTAGTGTTTGTAAAGAAGAAACCAAATGAGCTAACCTGAAGGTTGCGATTGGTATTTGCATGAATGAAGAGGAAACCACCATCAGCTGTAGAGAAATTATTTAGAATAAGTTTCCTGCCCAGCAGCTCATTGGTATAGATAGAGAAGTCACCAACATGGGCCACAGTTTTGATAACAATGGAAAGGTAATTTGGACGAACATTTTTAAATATAGCATTACAGCGACAAAGCCAAATGTGCCATGCGCTAGCCGCAATGAATGCCAAGGTATGCAATGAATGACCAAACTCGGTGACCCAATTACCAGAAGAAAAACCGTTATTGAAAGTTATAGGCGTGTTCAGTAAAGAACAAAATTGATCCCATATTTCCAGAGTACAAACACACTGGCCAAAAATGTGGTCAATGGTCTCACGATGGATACCACAAAGCACACAGGGAGAATCAGTGCCAATGTGAATACTATGTAGATATGCATAAGTGGAAAGGCGTCCTCTTAAACAAAGGCAAATATAGTACCTATAGATCTTGTTGTTCATATTAGAATTGCCTTATCTCTTGTGCTTAATACTTCTTTTAATCTGGCTGCAGTCAAATGGCTACCTTGCCTGCATAGAAAAAGAAAGAATTGCTCTGCTATACATCAAATTCTCAATCACCGCCGATGGGCATCCTTTCTTCCAAACGTGGAACATTAGTTATAGCAGTGACTGCTGCAGATGGGGCCTAATACAGTGCTCATGAATCACAAAGCGTATCACAAACCTAGACCTCAGTTGGGACTTGCAAACCGGTGCCCCGTTCTCATACTACACTCTGAGCATATCTTTGTTCTTGCCATTGAATGAATTGCGAAGCATGGTGCTATTCAACAATGGTAACATTGCCTGTCTTCCTATTGATTGTTTTCAATACCTTGTTCCATTGAAGAGGCTGGAGTACTTAGACATCTCTGTAAACTACTTTGATGGCAAAACTCATGAATCTTTGGCTGCTCTGAGATCTCTCAAAGGGTTGGCACTGAGAGGCAATGGCATAGAGAGTGACTAATTTATCAGTGGTATGTATTTTACACACTATAAGTTTCTTGTACTTAATGTTTAAGATCTTATTGTTTTTGTTTCCAGCACTGGGGGATTGGTTAAAGATGAACAGGCTCGATTATTTGGATGTGTCTTCCAATAGTTTGCATACAACCAATGTTTCATTTTTGGCTGGACTAACTTCACTCAAAACTCTCTTCCTTAGTGATAACCAAATGGAAGAGAGGCTTGCCTTTAAAGGTGAAATTCTTTTATTTCTTCTTGATCTAGTTTTTATTTTCATCAAATGTGATGTTTTTGTTGAAAATATAGAAGAGGATATTGGAAAGAATGGCTTACATTTCTATTGATTCATATGATATATTTATACACACGATTGTGAGGTTACAAAGATAGAAACTATCCTATAATTAAGAGATTACAACTAATTACACAATAATACAGCTAATAACAAGATTATTGGTGATTGATTGAGATCCTATAATCAGGGGGTAATTGAGTACAAGGATTCTCTAATATGCCCCCTCAAGATGGTGTTCGGAGGAGACGCCAATCTTGACTCGTAGGTCTTGGAAACATCACCGTGGAAGTGGTTTGGTAAGAGCGTCTGCAAGCTGGTTGGTGGAAGAAACATGAGTAACACGAAGAGCCCCTGATTGCACTTGATCCCGAATAAAATGATAGGCAATAGCGACATGTTTCATGTGCGAATGAATTCAGTCTTTCGAAAGACTGGATTAGAGCAGAGATAGGTGGCACCAATGTTGTCACAATAAATAGTATGGGGTGTAGGAAGAGTGACACGAAGCTCTGTGAGAAGAGAACAAATCCAATTGATTTCAGAAGTAGCAGTTGCAACTAAACGGTACTCAGCTTCTGTGGATGATCAAGCAACTGCGCGTTGTTTGGTGGAGACCAAGAGATAGGATGGCGACCAAGATAGATAAGATAGGCACTCATATATGTATAATCATCTTTGTTGCCAGCCCAATCAACATCAGAGAAGGCATGAAGTAAGAGTGGATTTTCCTTAGGAAGAAATATACCATGAGTCAATGTGCCACACAGATAGCGAAGAAGTCGTTTACAACATTCTAATGTGCAGATATCGGACGATGCATGAACTGGAAAAGCTTGTTAATAGCATACGTGATGTCGGGGTGAGTGAGGCAAAGATATTGTAGACTGCCAACAATAGTTCGATATTCTGTGGAGTCTGTCAATGCTGTACCTGAATGAAGTGTGAGATTTTCATGGGTAGCAAGTGGTGTAGCAACAGGACGTGCATCAAACATTTTTGTTAGGGGCAAGAAGATCAGTGATGTAGCATGTTTGAGTAAGCATTAGACCAGATGGAGTAGTGAGAACCTCAATGCCAAGAAAATAAGATAAGGCACCAAGATCCTTGATGGAAAACCGTTGGGCCAAGAGATCAATATAGCGTTGAATGATATTAGCGTGGGTACCTGTGATGATAATGTCTTCTACATAAACAAGGAGATAGATAGTAGTGGTACCTGAGTAGAGTGTGAATAGAGAGGTGTCTGCAAGAGAGTTGGTGAACCCAAACTCAATGAGGAATCTGCGAAGTTCAAGGTAACAAGCCCTTGGAGATTGCTTTAGCCCATATATAGCCTTCTTCAATTTGCATACATAAGTTGGATTGTCGTGATCAACAAAGCCTGGAGGTTGGGTCATGTAGACATCTTTGGAAAGATGGCCTTGAAGGAAAGCATTATTAACATCTAACTATCGCAATGTCCAACCTCTACTGATGGCCAAGCTTAGAACAAGGCGAATTGTGGTTGGATTAATAACGGGACTAAAAGTGACATGATAATCCACACCATGCCATTAATGAAAACCTTTGGCAACAAGGCGGGCTTTGTACCTATCAACAGAACAATATTCTGCAAAGAGGTAGATGAAACAAGCTCCCAAGTTCCATTCCGTACAAGAGCATCAAATTCATCATTCATAGCTTGTCTCCATTTGGGAACTTTTTAGGTCCTGGGTGATAGTATGAGGCTCAAGGGCGAAGGAGGAAGAAAGTGCAGCAGTGAGAGTCATCTTGGTGAGGGGTTTGTGGATGTTGTTTTTTGATCGAGTGGTCATGTGATGAAGATTTTGATTGGGAGGTAGAGTTGTGGTTGAGGGAGAAGGGATCTCAGAAGTATGTGGTTCGAGTGAAGGAGAAGTGGAGGACAGATGGTGGGGAGTGACTGGAGAGGTATTATGCGAAGGAGGCAAACACGAGGAATCCTTTTGTGGAGACATATTGAGTGAGCCATGGGAAATGGGGAGAATTTGGACCGGGGGAAACCATTTGGAAATAAAATCAGGGGTGGGACGAGATAAAGTGGATTGACGATGAAGAAAAGGGAAAGAGTTTTCAAGAAATTTAACATGACAAGAGATGTATGTTTTAGAAGTGGACAAATCGAGACAAATATAGGCACTTTGTGTGGAAGAATAGCCAAGAAAAACACAAGGAGTTGAGCGAGAATCAAGTTTACGCTGAGAATAAGGACAAAGCCACGGATAACATAAGCAACCAAACACCCGAAGTTTGGAGTAGTTGGGTGGAGACCCGAAGAGTGTTTCAAAAGGAGATAAAAGATGTAGTGTAGGTGTGGCCATTCGGTTGATGAGGTAAACAGTAATGACAAAAGTATAAGTCCAATAAGTTAGAGCAATTGATGCATGAGTTAGAAGAGATAGACCGGTTTCAATAATATGGCGATGACGTTGTTCGGAAAAGCCATTGTGTTTAGGTGTATGAGGTGGGGTAGTAAGATGAGAGATACCAGAGTGGTAGAGAAAGCGATCAAGGGCTTTATATTCGCCACCATTATCTCGAATAAAGGGTAACAATTTGATGTTTGAATTGATTTTTCGACTAATGCCTTGAAGCGAACGAAGACATCATACACATGAGATTTACATTTTAGTGGATGGTACCAAACATATCGGGTATAATGATCAACAAAAATAACATAGTACTGAAAACCATCAACAGAATAAACAGGAGATATCCAAACATCAGAAAAGAGAAGTTCAAGTGGATGGGACGAAGTTAACATTGAAGAAGAAAATGGAATTTTATGGTTTTTATTGTATGCACAGGCATTACAGGGTGGGAAAGAAGATAATTGGCTAGATAAAGGTAAAGAAAACTTAGAAATAATGTTTTTCATAATAGGGAATGAGGGATGACCGAGTCGAGAGTGCCACTCGGACAGGTTAGTTTTGACACTGGAAAAGGCAAGCAACGGAGAAGAAGTAACTGAAAGAGATTTGGTTGGCCACTCATATACACCATCCTTAGATTCTCCCGTCAAAAGGATTGCCCCCATGTTGAGATCCTTCACCTGAAAAGCAGAGGGGAGAATTCAATAGAAACATGGTTAGTAGTGCAAAATTGATAAATGGAAATTAAGTTCTTTTTCATGGAGGGTACATAAAGGACATTTTGTAGAGCAAAGGTGCGAGAGGAAGTAGGGATGGTGGTAGAACCAGTATGAGTGATGGGAAGAGCCGATCCATCACCAATCAGGACATCATCAGATCTCAGATACGAACTATGAAGGGAGACATTGCTCAGGTCAGACGTAACATGGTGAGATGCACCACTATCCAGCAGCCATGTAGGAGTAGAGGTGTTGCCGAGGATAGCATGATGGGCTTGTGGATGCCGAGGTGGGAAGGGACGAGACCCCTAAGAGCCTTGAGGGCGAGATTGCTGAGATTGTTGAGAGGTGACAAGTCAAAACATCGGGCACCATTTAGCAGTGTGTCCATGAACGCCATAGGCTTGACAACGACCCAAATAAGGTTTGGGTTGGCGCTAATCCGGAGAAGAATATATTGTGGTAGGGCCGGACTATTGGGATTGGTGTGAATGCCTATTTGGATGATTCCGAAAAACAGTAAGATTTACCGTTGCCGGTAGTGATAGAGGAGAAGGTGAGGTAGTATGAAGAGAAGCTTCTTGGTTAAGGAATTTATCATGGAGTTCAGCAAAGGAAATTGACGTATCACGAGCGTTGATCGCATCAATGACGGATTTGTACTCATCACGAGTCCCTCAAGAACATGATCAATAAGATCCTCTCATCAACAGGGCTTCCCAATAAGAGCAAGTTTATCGAGCATGAATTTTTGATGGTTTTCATATAGTCACTAATTGATGTGGAGCCCACTGGGAACATTGTTTTGAACCGAGTCTTCGGTTGTTTAATATGACCACAAGATGGCTTGGCATAGGTCTGAGCTAAGGTTTGCCATGCATCAAGAGAAGTGGCGGTGCGGGCAATAAGTGGTTGCAATGAAACAGAGAGAGCACCAAGAAGAGCGCGAAAGATGAGACGATCTTGACGCTTCCATGTGGTATATGCCGGATTGGGTGATGTAACACCATTGACAGTAACGGTGGGTAGCGGTGGAGGATGAGTGCCATCAAGAAAGTGATAAAGATCATAACCTTCAAGCAGGGATTGGATTTGAAGGCTCCATGTAAGATAATTGGTTAAGGATAATTTGGTAATGTTGGAGAGATTGATGGTAAGGAAGCGATGGTGAGGATCCTGGTGGTTGTGAAGGGAGATAGGATCGTTGGTGGAAGAGGAGGCAGTGTTAGAAGCCATTGAATAGAGAGAAAGATGTTGGGAAAGAAAAAAAAAATTAGGCTCTTGATACCATGATGAAAATATAGAAAAGGATATTGGAAAGAATGGCTTACATTTCTATTGATTCATATGATATATTTATACACACGATTGTGAGGTTACAAAGATAGAAACTATCCTATAATTAAGAGATTACAACTAATTACACAATAATACATCTAATAACAAGATTATTGGTGATTGATTGAGATCCTATAATCAGGGGGTAATTGAGTACAAGGATTCTCTAATAGTTTTTACTTATATTAGCTTCATAGTTTTATTACTATTTACTGTTTTTTTAATCATCAAAAGAGTTTTTCTATTACTGAACACCTTAAGTAATTTTCAGAAGATTGGAAACTAAGATAACTTTGGATAAAGTGAGAACTGTGAAAACTATTTTGACATTTGTTTTTCTTTTCACAGAGTTGAGCAGATTAAACAAACTTGTAGTGTTGGATTTGAGTTCGAATGAATTTAGTGGAGACATTCCATCCATGGAGAATGAATGGAACTCACTCAAAGTCTTATCTTTGTCATGGAACAGGCTCAATGGCACCTTCTTGCAAGGTAAGAGATGATTTCCCTCCAAATTAACGCATAATGTTTCCTTGTTCTTTGGTTAAATTTATTTCCTTTTTAATTTAAAAATGCCTTCAACGTTAAGCGTTTTTCGCTATTATATTTTTTTGATGAGGATTGTGCAAGACAAATAAACTTCAAGAGTTGGACCTTAGTTTTAACAAGTTGAATGAAGACCTCCCCTTTTGCCTAGGATATCTTTCGTCCCTAAAATTTTTTGCTATTTCCAATAATCAATTAAAAACTGATTTCCCTTTAGCCATGATAAAAAATCTTACCATGCTTGAATATGTTTTCTTCAATGATAATAATTTCGAAGGCACTTTCCCAATTAGTTCACTTGTTAATCACACCAAACTCAAACTATTGGACCTTTCAAACAATAATTGGCTTGAAGTCCAAACTGGACATCCATTATTGCTACCATCATTTCAATTGGATGGTATCATATTAGCAAATTGCATCGTCAATAGTTCTATTCTCACTTTCTTGTCCTCTTAGCATTATATTCGATACATCGATCTTTCTAATAGCAACATGAATGGTGATATTTCCACATGGTTGTTTGAGAACAAGACCATCTGAGCTTCCTCGATTTCCATAACAATTCTTTGACAGGACAACTTGTCTTTCCATCTCACGTCGAAATACATTTGTTGTGGCTTCATTTATCTTACAATAAACTCATCTGAGAAATTCTGGTGAGCTTTGGCTTCTCACATCCTAACTTAACATACTTGAATATTTCTCGCAATTTGTTGCAAGGTGCCATTCCTCCCTCATTTTCTTATATTCATCAGCTACAATATTTAGACTTGTCAAATAACAATTTCTTAGGACAACCATCTGATTCGATTGGAGGTCTACACCAACTCGATATATTAGACTTGTCTAAAAACAAATTTCATGGAAAACTACTACCAGAGAACTCAAACTTAGCTTCACCATCTTCTCTGCTTATGAATGACAATCGATTCGTTGGGGAAATTTCAAGCTATCTTTGTCAGAATAGGCTAATGTTTGTAGATATAAGTGAAAACCAATTGTCTGGAAATCTGCCTAGTTGTTCCTTTTTCTCATCATCCTTAATGTCGGAGGAAATAATCTGGAAGGCCAATTACTCAATGAGTTATGCAATTACTCTTCTCTTCAATACTTAGATCTTTCTAGAAATCATTTCTTCGGTGAAATTCCATCTTGCTTCAATCTGTCTAACTTGGATTGCCTCAAATTAAATGATAATCTACTCACAGGTTTAATTCCAAGAGCTATGTCAGGCAACCCTTGGAAAATATTAGACATAGGAAACAATGATTTTTTTGGTGATATCTCTAGTTGGATAAGGGGAGCTATCCTAAACCTCAAGATACTTTCTTTGAAAGGAAATCATTTCACAGGACCAATATCAGAAAAAATATGCAACTTGAAATATTTTCGGATACTAGACCTTTCTCATAACAATTTCTTCCAACAAATACCTTCATGTTTCCACAATATGGGACATATTGAGAGCGTACGATATTATTCTGTGGAAATTAACACGGGAATAACTAGGCAATTTCTTTCCTCTTATAAAGGTATTTTCCAAGCAAAGTATTATAGTGGTTATCTCACAATAATCGAAGTTGAAGACATTGACTTTGAGACAGAGCAGATCATACATTTACAAGGGGCAGACCATTAACTATTTTTCTCCGGACTAGACTTGTCGTGCAACCAACTTGTAGGTAAGATACCAATGGAGATGGGCAATATGAGTTGGCTATGAGCTTTGAATTTATCTAACAATCAACTTTCTGGTCCAATTCTCGATACATTATCAAGGTTGATGATATTGAAAGTTTAGATATCTCCCGCAACATGTTGACGGAAGAATACCTACACAATTAGCAGAGCTATATTTGATAAAGGCCTTCTTAGTGGCATACAATAAACTTTCTGGTCCTACACTAGGAAGGGTCTCGCAATTCAACACATTTGATGAAAGCAGTTATGAGGGGAACCCATATCTTTGCGGTCCACCATTGATAAAGAATTGCACTCCAGTGCCATCACCGCAACAAGGTGAGGTAGAAGATGATGATGGAAATGAAGAAACAATTGATAATCTTTATTTCTTCGCATCTTTTACATTGGCTTTCATCATTGGCTTTTGGGGATGGATGGCTCTACTCTTCTTCAAGAGAAGTTGGTGCCGCTATCTATTTTTTTGCACTCGATAGCCACAGTGAGGCAATCCTTATTTATTTATTTATTTATTTTGGAGAAAGAGGCAGTCCTTTTTAGATTCAATAATTTGTTAGCCAAAACAAAGTTGCGCTCTTTGGTTTGCCTTTGATCATTTACTATTTCAGTTGTCCAGAGAGTGTGGAATGCTTTTCTTAATTCTCTGCTTCTTAGCTTCTTGGAAAGATCTGATCTAAGTAAGGTATTTAAAGTCGCGTGATTGTTTTTTGTTTCTTCAATGTTTTTACTGTTTGCTTTATTTTTTACTCTTTATGTTGATGAGATATTAAACAGGCTTTTAATTTAAATATCAATCATCTATGAAGTTCTTCAGACTTCAAGCTTTGGAATAATGCTTTAGTGAATATGCCTCCATTATAACTACTTTTCAGAATGATAATGCGCGGTTGCAGCTACATAGATTTGTTAATATGGTTGATCCATCTCCAGTTTCACTGTCTTGTATTGTTAAATTTGCAATCAAAATACTATTTAATGAGTCCAACATATTGAAATTGATTATTAGTTCATTTCTTATGTACGTATGACATCTGAACTGATCATCATGTAAGCATGCTAATTTAACACAAGTTTTATTTAGATGAAAACAGAGATAATGAATAAGAAACCAAATATCTGAATTGAGATAATTTGTTAAAGTAAGCAATATGATGAACATTAAACTTAGTTATTGATAACTCAAACAACTATTGATATATGAACCATCTATGATACTAAACAGCATTGAATTGATTATACAAAAATTGATATAAAAAATTAAAATGTACATGAATTGAAGATTGTTGAGTTCTATATATATGATGGTTTCGAGCTACAGGGAAGCTAACATTTCTAACAAGCCTACCCTACTGGGTGTGCTTTTATTAATATATTATCTCACTTATAATTAATTTGATGCCTTTTTCGCCCTAATCTACTAATCCAAATTAATATATATGGAATTATTAGCTATTTTTTTATGAGTTAAACATATATTACTAATTAAATTCCTAAACTTAAGATGAACTTAAATAATTTACTTCGCATTAGATCCAAAACAATTGATCATCAACAAAATTTTGAATTTTCATAACTTTACCATATTTTGATCCAATTAACATATTTTTCTTAATTACATAGTTGAGAATTTCCTTGAACTGACGAGTTCAATTAATTGCAAGACATTATGAATAACTCAGTCCTTTGTTAGCCAATGTGTCTTGAGAATAAAAACATGAAACCCACTAATTTGTTTATTTCTTTTTGACAATGGGATACAAGCATTTATTAAAAAGAGTAGATAGCTACACAAGACAAGCAACAATAATACTACAGGAAACAACATAAAAAGGCCATCCCCAAACCACCTAGAGTGATTACTCGGCTCAGATAGATGACACAAAACACAATAGACCACAATCCATAGTACTAAAAATATAGGCAACAATTAATGTCACCAACACGATTTGATCTTTTGCCAGAAGGTTTCTAACCATATGAACAATATCTTCCATGTACTCATCCACTGTTAGAAAGAAAGAATACTGCCAACTTCTCTAAAAAATAGAAGAGCCACCCATCCCCAGAAGCTCATAATGAAACCCAAAGCAAAAAATTATGTGTTATTGTTAGATACATGTATATATGTGTATGTATATCCCCGAGTATAGACCTTGTACACCATAATGCGATACAGACACTTCATCATCATCTAGTTTATACATGAGCTTGTCCCATCGAGATCAATGGTTCAAGCATTTCCCTTCCTCCTCACCTCTAACATGGTAATGCGATTAGCTAGGCTGCGCGATACGAACGCCACTCCTTCTCCCAAGGACACTGGCCGTCCGCCCTACCGGTGCTCATTCTCCGCCACACACGTCACGTCACCGCGCCCGGGCCACAAGAAGCGCACGCGCTTCGCCCGCCTCAGTGGGCCGCCACGCTCGCATCGAGCTCAAGGCGCCTCGCACGCCACGCCTCACAAGCGAGGCACACAGGCGCCTGCCACTGCAAGCTCAAGGGCCAAGGGCCATGCCTCGCGCGCTCAGCCTCGCCTGCCTCGGCCTGCGCTCCGCCTCGCACGTTGCGCCGCCCGCGCCCAGCCGCTCCGGCCGCGCCCGCCTCACAGACTACGTCACCGCCGTATCTCGGGTCACCACAGTATCCCTCTTTTCCTCTCTCTCTCCTATTTTATTGTTTTCTTTTGGTGTCATCTCTTGTTTCGAGAATTGTTTTTATTTATTATTATTTATTATCTTTTCGTCTCGATTGTACTTTAACTTGGCATCTAAACCGATGGACCTCAGACGGACTCAGCGGAATTCTGCGCGATGTCCGTCACCGCAGAGATTCCCACTGATGTGGTGCTTGATGGCACCACTATATTGCATGGCGACTTACTTCCTCAAGCTTCCATTCTCGATGGCATTCGTGTTCTTTTTCCCATAAGCCGACGGTACTTTCATCGCCTCCATTCGAAGCCCGACAACTCGATTCCTCATGCCATTCTCAAAAGCTTATGAGCAGTCAACTTTTGAGAAGTGTGATTGTCGGCGATTCTACGACGCGACGATTATTTGTCGATCGTTACCATTGATATTCGCACCTATATCGCAGGATCTATCTCGCTGCGTATGTGGAGCTACTTGAGCGCCATATCGGTGGTCCCAACAGCATGCATCTATACCTTATATCGCCCTTGACACTCCTGATCAGGGGAGTTGATCACACTAGTAGATTCCCAGGGTTATGGCTGATACTGATGCCCTTACACCCTCTCACTGTCCTACCCACACGCCCGGGCCCCTCACTTGTACTCGATGAGGCATGCACCGCCACCGTGCCACGAGGAGTCACGACGACGGCTCATTATGCGCCTATCGCCCGAGTTTGAGTCGACCCGGCCCACCGTTACATGCCCCCACCACACACCCTTAGATGAGGCATTCACTATTGTTCGCGGCCGAGAGACTGCCTCCGCTTCCTTCCTGTGGCAAGCACTTGCCGCTACTGCCCCTCCCGCCTCCTTCCACCGGCTACTCCGTCCTCTTCTACTTTTGTTGCTTCCTGCCTTCTCGACCGAAGAAGACGTGACTTGCCACTGCCAGGCAATGGGACACTTTGAGCGGATCGCCTGAAGAAGCAACGAGGCCTTCCCCGCATGACTTCATCACCGACCCCTCCACTTCTTCCACACCCTCCTTCTCGAGACGACTCAAGACGACTCCACCTGCCTCTCCTCGCTGATCAGCCAGCCTATAGTGATGCTCACGGGCCAAGAAATGATCCGGGCGACATCTCAACTGGGTCGTGCACGCTCGCCAGAGTTACTCCACCCACCCTGTAGTTCCCGTCCCCTTGCCTTTGACTCGGTGCTAGCCACATGACACATGATGCCACCATCTTCACCATTCTCATCCTTCTTCCTCATACTGTTCGCATTGTCGATGGCACACTTACCGCCTCTTCCACCGGGTTATCTCTCCACTAGTGCTTTCTCTCGTCCCTTCCGATCTCATGTCCCTCATCTATCCATGAACCTTATGTCCGTTAGTCAACTTACTCGATATGACCGGCCAGTCATTTTTGACCGGACCTCATGTCGTAGGCAGGATCACAGAGGAGGTGATTGAGCCGGCCGCCATAGTGGAGTATATGCCGGATTCCTTCGCCTTCCCTCTTCGCACAGTCCGCTTCTCATTGTTATGCTGCTACTATATCACATCATCTCGTGGCATCATCGCTCCTTGGTCATTTGGTCGCCTCCCGTATGTCCCCCTCGTGGCCGTGTCCTAGGAGCAGCCCTCCTCCTTCCGATAATATTTGTTTTGGTCAGAACTTGGCAAACAGCTATACCGTCCCTATCCATCGAGTCGGCCTCAAACTAGTGCCCTCTTTTGACCCCATTCACTCTGATGTTTGCCCCGTCTTTTGTATCTAGCAGGTGGCACATATATATTATGTTGCTATCGCTGATCGACACACCATTTTACTGGCTTTATCTCCGGCGTATCATCGAGCGCACCTTTTATCTATATATCGCCTCTTTTACTACTATGGTGCACACCTCGCCTCCTCGCGCTCTACTCAAGACCTTTAGGTCTCTGGATTCCCGGGCGGAGAATGGGACCTCCCATGCTTTTCGCACTCCATTTCGTCTCCTGCTGAGGGCACCTTGCCTCAACCATCCCGCTCCGGGCCATCCTCGAATCGTCGCCGAGCGCAAGCACCGCCACATTTTGTAGACAGACAACAGCTCTCCCCGCTTGCAGTTCACTCCTCTCACTTTCGCTGATGCAGTCATTACCCGCCGCCTCACCTCATTAACGCGGCAAACGATCATCCCATCTTCGGTCGTCAGTCCCGTGAGTCCCTTACATGGAACTCGCTATGATCGACTCACCTTCGCTGCGTTTGGTTGTCGTTGCTTTTGTGCCTTTACTCCTCACGGAGCGGACATCAAAACTCACCACCCAAATTTCGCTTCTTTGTGTTTTTCCTGCATAGTCTTGAACACAAAGGTTATCGTTGTTATGACCCGCTCACTGTCAGCTGCATCTCTCGAGATGTCACATTTGATGAGCACTACCCTTTTATGCTCCCCCTTCTACTACATCTACTTCTCCAACCTGCTCTCTTTTCCTTCCTTTCCTCTCATCCACCGAGGATACTCCCAGCCCACTACTTTCTACCACGTCCTCCTTCTCCAGAGCTTCTCCTCATTCATCTCTATTCCATCCTCCTTATCCGTCGATTCCTCCTTACTCCCTTCGGTTTATCCACCTATTCGTTATACTTATCATCGCTTGGGAACCCAGCATCTTCACCTCCGGCCCTTCCTCCTCGACACTCCCCACCGGTGATCCCGATCCCCGAGGTACCCTCTCACTTACATTCTACGATCGATCCACTTTACATCCTCCTAACCGTTATGCTACTGCTAGTACTAGTGTTTCAGATGTCCATGAGCCAGCCTGCTACAGAGGGTGACAGCCACCGTGGCGGCGATCGCCATGGTCGAGGAGCTGATGCATTGTCTCGACTACTTGGGATTTAGTTCTCTTCATGCTACCGATTACATGCCACTGGATTTACTGTGGTGAAAGACTCGCTCGATGGTCTCTCGAGCTATAAGGCGCGCTTTGGTTGTCAGGGTTTCCAGCAGAGCATGGTCGTGACTATGAGGAGACCTTTGCCTCTAGGCCCACATGCATCAGACGCGACGCTGATTGTCAGGAATGGGCCGAGAGCTGACCCTACATCACTGATGTGAAGAATGCTTTTCTTCATGGTGACTTAAAGGAGGAAGTTTATATGACCTCCTCCCCGGCCTCGGTGCCCAGGACTGCTTGTCGACATTGCGTTTTTATGGTCTTAAACAGCTCCACTCCGGCCCTCGCTCGAGCGATCTTCAGCATCAAGCTATCGAGGCGGGCCGGTTTCTACTGAAAGCATCCATGATTCGGCAGCCTTTATTTGTTCATTCCTCATCACGGCCGTGACCATTCTTCTCCCTCTATGTGGACGAGCACGACCTCATCGAGACGATCCCGCCACATTGCCTTTGTGAAGCGTAAACTCGTGAGACACATTCTTTGATGACACCGATTTGGTCCGCCTGCTACTTTGGGTATCGGTGATCACTTCTCACCTCCCACTGGCCACTGCCTTACCTCAGACGAGCACTTTCTACCCTGCCCGCCCTGCTCTGACCGACACTCAGCACTCATTGCTTAGCACCCATGGAGAGCTCACTTGCGCCCGAAGCATGGCGGGACTCCTCACCTCGATCCCTCCTCGACATCGGCGACATCTTGCTTGGCACTTTGGTTTCACTGAGTCGCCACCCGTCTCCGACATTTCTCACTACGCAGCCCATATTCCCGAGCCGGGCTTTGTCATAGCCTCCTACTCGCTCATCACTGCACACCTTCTTCCCGAGTAATCGCCACTCTTCGCAGGTACTCGCGATCTCGCGGGTCCTGTCTCCATTCACGCACATTCCACCTTCGCCCACGTGCCTATTCCGACGCCACTTGGGCTAGTTCCCCGATGATCAAGCTTTCTTCCTCACATCGCCACGTATCTTCTTGGATCTTCTCATTGTTCGAAGACGGGTGAAACAAAGACACAAGAGCGTAAGTCCAAAGGCTCGCGCCCGAGGTCTCGCGGCTTTAGCTTCTACTGCTCAGGAGGTGCTTTTGGCTCGCCTCGATCCTAGCCAGACTCTTGGGATACCTGCACCTCCCCTATTCCTATCTTCACCCGGATAGCACCGGCCCTCTCGATCGCAATCACCGACCCGCAGCATGAGCCCATCACACATCGAGTGGATGCCCATTTCACTCGATGTCATGTCTCGCATCGCGTGACAAAGGTCTCTTCATTACCTTCCCACGTAGGTTCGTGTAGTCGACTTCTTTTCACCAAAGCGTTGCATCAAGCGATCGCAGCTTTTCGATGAAACATCCAAACCCGCACGTATGATCCGTCTGTCGAGTTCTGAGGAGGGGTGTTGGACACATGTATATATGTGTATGTATATCCCGAGTATAGACCTATGTACACTATATGCATCTGCACACTTCATCATCTATTTACACATGAGCTTGTCCATTGAGACTCACTCGGTTCAAGCATTTCTCTTCCTCTCACCTCTAACAGCTTATATAGGCGCCCATTGTTTCTTCATTTCAGTGATCATCTTTAACTTGATTTTTGTTGTGGTGATGATATATTATTGCAACTCTTCACTAAAGGAGGGCCACAAAGATAAGGATTCCCCTCGTAGCTTTTCTCATCAGAATGTGATAACTGTCCAACCATCCCAAGTGTTGGGCCAGAGAGGTTGTTATATGCCACTAAGAAAGATTCAATGAAATGCAACTCTGTGTTGTGAAGCGAATGCTTCCTTCTCACACATGTTGTGTGAGAGATCTAAACTTTCAACTCTGTTAGCTTGGACAATGTATATAGGTATTGGACCATAAAAACATGTTGGACAAATTTAATGCTCGAGCTACGTCATGTTGCCGATCTCCATTGGGATCCAACTAACCAATTTGTTGCTAGACAAATCTAGCCCAGATAAGTAGTTGATGATATCACCTTTTGTAACTATATGATCTCTCTTGTTGCAAAATCGATATATTGAATAGGAAAGGACAATATTTTGCTCATCGTAAGGCATATCAGAGATGTGATTCACAATATTAGGAATAATCAGCCCAGAGTTGGAGGATTGACTATCAGAAGATTTGCATGTAAGATGCCAAATCACGGCCTATATTATGAATGCATGCTAGAACATTTCCGATAAATTGTTTTTTGAGAGAAAGTCTAATATAGCAAGATTTTTAAGTCGCATATTTGTTTTGGGATTGGTCCTTCTAAAATGGTTTCCTTTTCAAAGAGAATATCTTTAAGCATATTGAAAGGTGCCTATCCAATTAGGGTATATTACCAACAAAATGGTTGTTTCATGTCTAGTATTTCCAAACTGTTGCCAGATAAAGCACTTGAATGGGGGCCTGTGAGGTTATTATCCTTTACATTCAAATACCACAAGCTAGTCAGTTGAAGCACGATGGAAATAAACCGGATAAAATGATTGTGAGAGAGATCCAAGGAATAAAGCATTTGCAGACCACAAAATTCAGATGGTATACTTCCTTCTAAACTATTTCCCTCCAACGTGAAAGGCCCCATGGGTATGAAGGTTGTTCATACAACTAGGCAACGTGCCAGACAATTGATTTTCACTGATATCTATGATTAGAAGATTAACCATCTTGCAAATACTGCGTGGGATTTCTCCAATTAATTGATTCTTATTGACAACAAAACTAAATAGAAGACGTGAAGCTAGGAATTGTTTTTAAATATATTTCCTTTGAAAAATTGTTCTCAGCTAAGTCTAGAATTAAAAAGATTATCTAAATAATCAATAGAATTAGAAATTTGTCCTGATAACTTGTTATTTGATAAGTCTAGGTAATATAGTTTGCTCAAATTTTTAAATGAGAAAGGGATGACTCCTCGCAAGTAATTATTCGACATATTCAAATATTTTTATACTAGGAATCACTATTGTCAATCCTCAAAGGTATTTCTCCGCATTTGAGTTTATTGTTGGATACATCAAACCATAACAAATTTTGTTTTGAGATGTGAAGGGAATATCAGTGATCCAGTCAATGAATTATTCCTTAAAATAAGATAAATTAGATTAGTTCTATTTTGAAAAAAGCCATGCTGGAATATTGCCTTTTGAGGTTATTGTTAGAAAGATCAATATATTTTTATTTGATACTGAGTGGACAAAAACATGGAATTGAGCTAGACCCTTTATTAACAATGCAACTGGATAAGAAAATACCATCGTTGAAATGATGGCATCAACCCTACATATTCAAGTTGGACCTCTAACTGATTATTATCAGAAAAATCTAACACCTTAACCCCAGTATTGTGAGCAAATTTTAGCTATTGAGATATACACTCTAAAGTAATTGTTTGAAAAGAAGGCATACTTGAGTTTTGTAAGGTTTCCAATGATAGTCATAGGAAAAGGCACATCCGAAATTGGTTGTAGGAGATATCAAAATAACTGAAAGATGGTAGATACTGAAGACACGATGAAATATCTCCACTTAAATTATTGTGACTAAATGCTTAACACTTCAAGATTCTTTATCTTGCACAATCCTGATAGAAAAATAAATGAAATAATATATATTTTCAAATGATAATCTCATCGTAATGAATCAATAGATGTAAATTAAATCAAAAACAAAAATACTAGCCATAAAAACAATGTAAAATGTCGGCAAAATTGACAATAGTTTTAGGTGTACTCTGTCAAGATTAAAGTGATCATAATTCTAGTTGAACTTTAATGAAACCTTGTATTTCTAGGTAAAAGCCAATTTTGGTCCATGAATTCTAGAATAATCTAGATTTTCTCGTAATTATGTAGATGCATGACAATAACAGAAGAAAATGGCATTGGTTTATAGACTATTGTGCAATTTTCGAAGAATGAGAAAGTTGTCTCTAAATTAATGATACATGCCAAAAGGTGAGAAAAAACAAAAGAAAAGAAAAACTTTCACTCAAGGCTTTTTACTTTGGTGAATTATATGATTACCAGTAAGGATACGCAACCATGCATGTCCCCATGGAAAACATTTTTAAGAAGTAGATCAAGAAACAATAGTTGATATACTCAAAATTAGAATAAGGTGGGATCTATCCTCAATTCCTACATTGGCCACCTTGCCATGATGTTTGGTTGCTTGGATATGCCTTTTCCTAAATAAAAAAGTGATGGGAGGCGGATATGTAAAGAATCAATATAGAATGTTTCTTATTCTAGTAACATTATTGAAAAGATGTGATATAGAATGTTTCTTATTTTAGAAACATGACTGAAATAATGTGATGTGGATTTGTTTGTATTAATATTTGTATAAATAACCTTTGTTAATACAAATAAGTTACCTTCAAGAGGAAGTCTACCACCCATGTTATTCCATCCAAATAAAGAGCCTTGGGAGAAGCTAGGCCAACCAAATATGGAACAATGCTTTCCATTTAACTGGTTGTAGTGGACAACCAAGTATTTAAGCTTGCTCAACTTCAGTGTGGCACTAGATACTGCATATGTAAATGATATTTTTAATAATGTACTCCATAAAGTCACTGTTAATATAAACAATACTAAACAAAGATCTTGAAACCCTAGCATGCAATGATGTGATAAGTAATAGTATATAATCCCGTAAGAAATCAAAGTGTATGAAAATTTATTTATTTATCAATAATGACGACAAGACCCCTATGAATATAAACAAGACTCTAAACCCTGACAAGACAAAGATATTTACAAAGATGAAAAATAAGTATAAAATCTCTAGTGACAATATATGAATAACGAAGACATGGAACAAGACTGCTCAGTGTATAGATACGTAACAAAGACAGATGAACATGATATGAATGTGATATGAACACACTGTAAAATGAAGAACATTTAGATATATATAATTATCAAAATAAAATAAGATACAGTTATTTATTTGCCATATCAATGATTTTGATTAAATATCAATGTAATTTTAATTTATATATACAATTTTAAAAATAAGAATAAGTTACTCCAAGAGAAAGTACTCTACCACACATGTTATTAATTCCCATCTAGATAAAGCTGCCTTTTGAGAGAAGATAGTCCAGCTACTATGGATTACTTTTATGTAAGGACCATATTCTTATATTATTCATGTAATCGTGATAAGACATACACTATACATTCGGGCTCTATTTATGAAAAAGGGCACATGTCGCCTATTATTTTTTAAAAAGTGGTTTGGGACAAATCTAAGTATTTAAGTTTACTCAACTTTAACTTGGCATTGATATTGTACACAGGCACATGAAGAGCATTAGAAAATCAAAGAAAATGACAAAAGAATAGTATCCTCACAAAAGATCAAATCTCACTTCTATTTAAAAGTGGGGGAATTTTAAATGCGGTAGTTGTAGGAGTCAAGTATAGTTCTCCTTTGCAAACCCTCCCTGCTATCATCTCCATTAAATTTGTTTTTTTTTTCTTCCTATCCTTTCCGAGGGAGGAGATTTGCGTAGAATGTCATTACTAATTAAATAAATAAGGTACAATTATTTATTTATCGATATCAATGATTTAATTTTTATTCTTATTTTAATTTTTTATCCTTTAAACACAAGAAGATATTACCATTGAGAGGAAGTCCACCAATTATTATTCTCATCAAGATAGAAGTCTTGATAGAAGATTATAAAATAAATTTTCATTTAACAAATTGTGGGACAACCATGTATGTAACCAACTTTGACATGGCATTGATGTTGTGCACGTACACAAACATGAAGAATATATATATACTATATGATGACAAAGAATCCTAAGTCTGTTTTTACCTAAATCTCTTTAATAAAATAAGATTTGCACAGAATATAATAATTACTAAATAAATAAGCTACAAATATGTATTTGTCAATATCAATGATTTTGCATTATCACTTAAATTTTTATAACCTTAAATACATGAACATGCACGTTACCTTGAAAGGAAGTCCACCTCCCATAATATTCCATCGCAGAGAAAGAGCCTTGAGTGAAGATACCAATCAAATATGGAACAATGCTTCCATTTAATTGGTTATAGGACAATTCCAAGTATTCAAGCTTGCTCAACTTTGTGTGGTATTGATGCTGTATACACAGAAATGAAGAACATTAGAATAACAAAGAAATGAGAAATCCAGAAAGTAGAAACAACAACAGAAATGTAGAACAGAATGAACACATGCATATATAATAGGACCATTAATAAAGTAAAAATTATTATACGAGAAACCAAGTGCTGGAGGTTGTCCAATTCTGCTAGACTCCCAAAACAATCACTAGGGATGCAACTGTTGAAACTGTTGAGTGATAAATTAAGGCCTTGCAGTTCTTGGAAAGGTAGGAACATTGAGACATTCAAAATGCTATTACTATCTC
>NW_024087505.1:0-163204 GCF_009730915.1 Dioscorea cayenensis subsp. rotundata | reverse complement strand
GAACAAACCTTCATATGGATCCAGGTTGAACATTTCCTGCATGTATTTATCAACAAGCTCATCAGTAGTGTCTAGAAAGTATAAAGTGTCATCAAAGTCAAGAGAACGCCGCATGGCTTGAGCAAGGCGGTATGTGAGCTTGTCATCTTCAACTCTCAGTGCGAGTTCTCCACCGTCCATGTCAATCAATGCTTTGGAAGTCTGCAAAAATGGTCTCCGAAGTATCAAGGGTACATCTGTATCCTCATCGACGTCTAGCACTACAAAGTCAACCGAAAAAATGTACTTGTCCACCTTAACAAGCATGTCTACGATGATGCCTCTCGGATGTCGTACTGTTCAGTCCGCCAACTGTAAAGTCATCCGAGTAGGCCTAGGCTCACCCAAGCCTAGCTTTTGGAAGAAGGTGTATGGCATGACGTTGATACTTGCCCCTGAATCCGCCAATGCCATTTCTTCACCTAAGTTGTCAATGTTACACGGAATGATGAAGCTTCCCGGGTCTTTCTTCTTGTTCGGCATGTTCTTTTGCAACACTACCGAGCATGAAGCATCTAAAACCACTGAAGCACCCTCCTCCAACTTCCTCTTGTTGGTCAACAAGTCTTTTAAAAACTTCACATACTTAGGCATTTGTGCCAACGCCTCAACAAAAGGAATATTGATATGGACTTGTTTGAACAAACTCAGGAACTTCTTGTATTGTTCATCCCCTTGGTCATTTTAAAATCAAGAGGGATAAGGGATTCTTGGCTTGAAAGGTGGGGTGCCACCTCTTTCTCTTTGCTTATTCCCTCTTCAACCTCTATAACCTCGGGTGCATGTTCTTTTGGCTTCTCACTCAGAAGCCTATCTTCAACCTCACGACCACTTCTCAAAGTGATCGCCTTCACATGCTCTCTTGTGTTGGTTTCTGTGTTGCTTGGTAAACTTCCATGTGGCCTTTCGGAGAGAGACTTCGCAATTTGCCCCACTTGATTTACAAGGTTAGGCAAAGAGGCGGTGTGGTTGCGGAGTGTAGACTCAACTGATTCAAACCTTGTATTTGCAGATTGTATGAATCGAGTCAAGTGCTTCTCTAGGTTACTCATTCAGGTTTCCAAACCTGAGATCCTGTTTTCCACTTGAGGAGCTTGTTGTTGTTGGAAACCTGGTGGTCCCATGGCCTTTTATGGAGCTTGATTACTCCATGAAAAGTTGGGATGATTCTTCCAACCTGAATTGTAGGTATTGCTATATGGATTTCCTTGAGGTCTCATGCCATTACCTACAAAATCAACATTTTCCACTGAAGAAACATCTCCAATAGAGATCGGGCAATCAGAGGGAACATGCCATTGGTAGCTATTTAACCCCATTTATTCAATCAACTGACGGGCCTCATCGGGGGTCTTGCTACCTAAGGTACCTCCTGCTGCCACATCCAAGAGTTTCCTTGTACTCGGGTTCAAACCATTGTAAAAGGTTTGAACAATCATCCACTCCGGAATCCGTGTTGCGGGCACTTCCTCAGGAGCTCCTTGAACCTTTCCCACGTCTCGAATAGAGACTCCAATTCCAACTGAACAAAGGATGAGATCTCATTCCTAAGCTTTGCTGATTTTCCAGGAGGGAAGTAACTGGCTAGAAAAGCTTCTACCATCTCCTCCCAAGTAGTAATCGATGCTCTAGGTAATGAGTATAGCCACTGATTCGCTCTCCCCTTTAGGGAAAATGGGAAGGCTCTCAATTTGATGGCATCATCCGTAACCCCATTTATCTTTAGCATGTCGCACACCTTGAAAAAGCTCTCTATATGGCTATTTGGATCCTCATCGGCCAAACCGTTGAATTGTGTGGACTGCTGCAACATATGGATGAATGCCGGCTTCAGCTCAAAATTCTGAGCTGTAATAGGGGGACGCACAATACTCAACTGTGTCCCCAATACTGATGGTCTGGCATAATCGGATAGTGTTCGCTGTTGCTCATTCTGTTCATCAATGTTTTCAGATTCTTCTACTTCCAAGTCAGCTGAATTAGACTGTTCTTGTACAGGTTCTTTCCCTTTTCTTCTAAGTGTGCGTTCAAGCTCAGGATCTCCTTCAATCAATATTGAGGGATTCCCTCGGGTCATAACCTGGAGCTGCACTAAAAGAAAGAAAACAAAATCAGAACGATGATAGAATAAGAAGATATGAAACAGAATGTATGGTGAAATAGCTAAGAAACCAAAGTGCAAAGTATCTTTAAACGCCTAGCTCCCCGGCAACGGCGCCAAAAACTTGACAAGATCCCCTTGCGTATATCCCGCAAGTGTACGGGTTTGTCGAAGTAATAATCCCGGGTGAGCGGGTATCGAATCCACAGGGAGTAGGGAATAAAAATACTTAATTCGATTCTTAGCTATGTAAAAGATCAATGATGATGAGTGTGATAATGATTCAATTCTCAACAGTAAAAGCAACAAGTAAGAGAGCAAAAGTAATGCTCCGCCTAGGATAATTGTTTCAAAAGCAAGAACCCTCTATTATGCTTCCTAATCAATGCAATGGTGAGTCGTGGAAATCCTTAATTACATAGTCCCAAATCTAAGGTCAACTATGCCTAACTCTATACATGTCCCGGAAGAGAAATCGAACAATCTTAACACCTCGCACTCGCATAGAGTTGCAATGAGCTCTAGGGATTCCAAGTGATAAATCTCTTCCTAATTATAGACCTAACCCTTTGGTCCAGGTGGAAGGTCCCTAACAACAATTGAGCCCTAGATACTAAGATCACCTCAACGCTTCACTCCGTTGCACGCGCAACTAAGCCCCAGCGGAAGTTCATCCCTTAGACCATTCACTCTATTATGGACACAAAGAACTCGAGGAACGGAGGTAGAATCTATCACGCCGAACGGTAAAGGGGACGCTCCTGTACCTCTCGACTCACCCTCTCCAACCTAGCTTTGTCTAACGCTCGTGGTGTGTCACTCACTCACAATGTTACCAACAAGAACTCTCAACCCTAGTGTCACTCTAGGGGAAATGTTCATACAATCAAGCATTCAAGGTTGGAACTCACAATAAACATCAATTTATTGAAAGCATAATAAAGAGGTTCAAAGAAATAAATACATGCTAGGGTTCACAATACCCGAGTACCCACTAGGGGTTTAGCTCTCCATGGAGCTAAGTACAATCAAAGAAATAGAATGTAAAAGAAATGAATCCATAAAGAAACCCCCTCGATAGTCGTGTTGATGGTCTTGTGGAAAGTCCTCTACTCGTCGTCCAAGGATTCTCTCATCCGGTATAGGATACGCCTCGACGGAAGCTCCCCTACCAACCTTCTTCCTAAGGAATGATGATGTCAGAGCCATAGAACCTATCCAAAACCTTGGCCAATAACCCTTGAAACCCTAGCCGAAGCCCTCTCTCAAGTTGGGGGAAAAGATGGAGAAAAGAATACTAAAATCGGGGCTGATTCGGCTTTAAATAGGGCTGTAATCGGGCGACTACACGGGCGTGGATGCTTCACGCGCCTGTTGGGAATTTCCACACGGGCATGTATAATTTCCACACGCCCATGTGGATCCTCTGAACTCTTGTTTTCTCGGGCGACTGTGAACAGTGTTGCAACAGTACTCGAATTGAATTGCTTCATGAATCCATACTTTCATCGGAGTAACGTAAATGGGCACACGTTCAAGTCGTGGATCCCTTGCATCTTCAATGATAGGCACGTTGGTGAAACTCTTGTTCTATGTGCATAAGTCGGAATGCTCGAGTGTGACTGTCTTTGTGCCCCTCCAAATGGATGTGCCAACTTGAATACGATGAGGTTGGCACACACTCTAGCATCTCACATCGACCTATATCTTCGCGTTTGAACCTTAGCAAGATTTTCCTCCAAAATTGGTGCATTGTAATCCACATTGGCTTCTTTCCTTTATACTTGGCCTCACAACCCTACATACATGAAAGTAACATAAAAACACACATATTAGTGTAAAAACCTGAGAAAAGTAATGCTCAACATAAGGAATGAACGCTTCGCATTCATATCGCACAAGCACTTATCAATAAGTCAAATACTTAAAAGCTTCACAAGCAGGATATGTTAATGTCTTCAAGAAACACCATCAAAGGAAATGAAGTTCATCGTTCTCGAATATGGTGAGATCACAACTTAAGGTCCAAATGATGCTCAAGATACAAACTTAAAGAAGAATATATAAAAGTCAAAGTCAACAAAGTAAAATGAGACATTCAAGCATGATTTTTGGTGAAAGAGTCAAGAAAAAGCCAAAATTGAATGGGTTCCAACAAGGTGATGATAGAAGAAAATTAGGAAAGTACTCTTACGAGAACTAGGTTCCTAATTTTTTTGTTCCTATCTGCAGTCCACTGATGTGATCCAATGCAAGATGAAAATTCTCGATGAGAATCTTTTCACATTTATCTATTGACACTCAAAAGGAGATCTTAGAAGACTTCATTTCCTTCATTTCCCTTCCTTGGCCTGCTGATGATGTCTAATGCAAAGTGAGAATTCTCTTTGAGAAATTTCACCCATGCCTCTTGATGCTTATAGGGAGGTCTTGGAAGAGTTCATTTCCTTTATTTCTCTTTCTTGTCCCACTGATGAGCTTCAATCCAAGATGAAAATTCTCTTTGATAACTTTCTCCCTTTCCTATTAATACTCAAAGGGAGGCCTTTGAAGATTCCATTTCCTTCATTTTCCTTCATTGGCACAGTGATGAGATCTAATGCAAGGGGAAATTCTCCTTGAGAATTTACACCCTTGCATGTTGATGCTCAAAGGACAGTCTTAGAAGATTTCATTTCTTTTATTTCCCTTGGTTGGCACACTTTTGAGGTCTAATGCAAGGTAAAAATTCTCTTTGAGAAATTTTCACTCATGCCACTTGCAAGACTCCATTTTCTTCCTTTGACAAGGAGATCCAATATAAGGTGAAAATTCTCTTTTATAATTTTTCACTGTTGTCCCTTGACATTCATAGGGAGGTCTTTGAAAGATTCATTCACTACCTTGGCCCACTAATGAGGTCTAAAGTAAGATGAAAATTTCCTTTGAGAATTTTTTACTCTTTGCTCTCGATGCTCATAGGGAGGTCTTGAAAGGCTCTATTCACCTCTCTCTTAATGATGCCCAATGTATGAGTGTTTTTCACTCTTGCCTCTTGATGCTCATAGGGAGGTCTCAAAATTTAATTTCATTATTCTCATAACGAACTGATGAGGTCCAATGCAAAGTGAATGCTCTTTTTTGGTATTTTTTTTTTTGTCACTTTTGAATCTTGACACTCATAGGGGATCTAAAAAAAATTAATTCTTCTCATGACCCACTATTGAGGTCTAATGAGGAGTGCTTTCTATCCACTCTTGCCTTTTGATGCTCATTGGGAGGTCTATAAAAACTCATTCTTATGGCCCACTGATGAGGTCCAAAGTAGGAGTGTTTTCCACTCTTTCCTTTTGACGCTGACAAAGAGGTCTCTAAAAAAATTCATTCTTCTGATGACTCAATGATTAAGTCAAATGTAAAAGTGTCTTTTCCACTATTTACTCTTTATGTTCATGGTGAGGCCTTAGAAAAAAATTCACTTTTCTGCTCATGAGACATCATTGAGGATTCTACTTTGAAGATGTTGATACCCAATGCAAAGTAAATGCTCTATGACTAGAGTTTCCCAACTTTTTGCTCCTAATGCTCATAGGGAGGTTAATTAATAAACTTATTCTTCTCATGATCTACTGATAAGGTCAAATGCAAAAGTGGATGCTCTATTTTGAGATTTTCTCACTTTTGTCTCTTGACACTCACAGGTTGTGAGTTCATCTCACTTTTGCCTCTTAATGTTCACAGGGAGGTCTCTAAAAAAATTTCATTTTTCTCATGAATCACTAATGAGGCCTAATGCAAAGTAGATGCTCTGTTTTTAGAGTTTTCTTACTCTTTCCTCTTAATGCTCACAAGGTGATAATTGTGGACTCTTTCTATGAAAATGTTGATCCAAAATGTGGTCTAATGTAAAACATGAAACCTTGACACCCACTTGGGTAAGAAAATGATGAAAGAAAGTTTTTCTCCAAACAATCATAAAAGGAATGATAGTTAAGAAAAACGCCCCAAGTATTAGTCTATAAACTAATGAAAAGGCTTTCACATAGAACAAATGGGTCCCTTATTAGTCAATATATGTGAAGAGAAAGAAAAAGAAAGAAAGATTTGAAATATCTCAAAGAAAGCAAGATATTGACTCGATAATGTGAGTGAGTCATGGATTGGTCATTTCAACTGAAATGACAAATGAAACTTTGAAACTCTAAGATATAAAGAAATTACAGGCTTAAATGCTTCACAAGTCAAAGTCCAAAAGACTTCACAAGCATTAAATGATAAAGTTCTCAAATACCTAAATTAAAGAAGGTCAAGTTCATGATTACAACTTGTGATCCATTCCAAAACTAAAAAAGCTAATTCTATCACACAAAAAGTGATAGCTCAATGATATGCAAGTCAAGGCTTAAATGAATCATAAAGAAATATATGATGAATGAACTCTGAGGTCTCAAAGCATTTTTTTTTTTGGTGAGATCACAACTTGAGATGTGAATGATGCGCAAGATGCAAACTCAAAGAAGAATATAAGTAAGTCAAAGCCAACAAATTCAAAGGAGACATTCAAGCATGATTTTCGGAGAAAGAGTTGAGAAAAACCAAAATCAAATGGTTTCAAACCACGTACAAATAGAAAAATTAGGAAAGTAGTGTTAGAAGAAATAGATTCCTCGTTTTTTGTACTTCTGGTCATGCTTATGTACTCAATTTATTTTTGGAATCAATGAAGAAGTATTTTATGTTTTGCCAAATAATTTCTCATTCACACTTACTCTTAATTAGAGCTTCAAATTACATTGTCTAGTGTAATTATTATTATGGGCTTGCCACTAGTAGGAGTCATGAACCCACAATCACTTGAAATCATAAGAAAAAAACTCAAAATTTTATTTGTGATTTACTTATTTTTAGCCAGTCAATCCTAATTAAAAACCGAATAAGAATAAAGGACCCCACAAAACATGGCATGAGCCCCAGACGGGCTTCAATCCAACCGGAACATTAATTATTGTTAGCATGTTAAAAATAAGTAGATAACAAATCAAATTTTTTTTTCATGATTTTAGGTGATTGTGGATTCATGACTTCTATTAGGGGCAAGCCCTTAATATTATTAACCCCATATAATGTAATGGGAACCTCTGATTAAAAATAAGTGTGAATGAGAAATTATAGGGCGAAAACGTAAAAAAATATTTTTTATTCCGAAAAGTACAAAAGTACATGATTAAAAATAAGCATGACTAGTAGTACAAAAAAAACTGGGAATTTAGTTTTCCTAAAACTACTTTCCTAATTTTCTTTTCTTTTAACATTGTTTGCCATTAGAATTTGATTCTCATGACTCTTTCGTAGAAACTTACACTTTAATTTCACCTTTGACTTTGTCAACTTTAACCTTTTATTTTCTTCTTAGAGTTTGCATCTTGAGAATCATTCATATCTCAGGTTGTGAGCTCACCATATTTGAGAATGACAAACTTGATTTCCTTTGATGTTGCTTCTTGAAGATTTTGGCATGTCATGCTTGTGAGAATTTTAATTCTTTGACTTGTGAGACTCTTTGATTCTCTAACTTTTAATATCTTGACACCTTCAGAGTTCATCCATCCTTGATTTGATTTTTTTTCTTACATCCGACTTGCACATCATCAAGGTATGACTTTTCATGTGATAGATCTCAAGTGGTCATCATGGACATGATCTCCTTTCATTTTGGTATTTGAGGATTTTGGCATTTTATGAATGTGAAGTCTTTCACATTTAATAAATGCAAAGTCTCTTGGACTTTGGCTTGTGAAACATTCTAAACCTTTGATTTCTTATATCATAGAGCTTCAAAGTTTCATTTGTCATTTCATTTGAAATAACAACGCCATGACTTACTTGCATTATTGAGCCATTTTCTTGTTCTCTTTGATATATTTCAAATCTTTTCTTCTTCATATTTTTTTCTTCTTGCTCTTCGTATCTATTGACTAATGAGAGACCCCTTTCGTCCATGTGAGAGCTATCTTCATTAGTTTATATACAAATACTTGAGCCTTGTTTCTAAATCGGCATTAAAAAAAAAAGAAATTCTTTTTATGTTTGCAAGAGAAAAGTTTTTTTTATTTTCATGAAACATCATTGTTTTTACGCAAGAAGGTGTCATTCATTAGACTAGACCATATTTTTTATCACCAACTTCAAAGAAGAGTTCTCAATGACCTCACTGTGAGTGTCAAGATGCAGAAACTGAGAAAACTCTCAAAAGGGATCACCCACTTTGCATTCAACTTCATCAGTGGATCATGAGGAGAGTGGAAAATTTTAAGAGACCTCCTTGTGAGAACTAAGAGGCAAAAGTGAGAAAAACTCTCAGAAAAGACAACCTCTTTGCATTGGAGCTCATTAGTGGGCCATGAGAGGAATGAATTTTTTTAGAGACCTTGCTGTGAGCATAAAGAGGAAAAATTGAAAAACTCTCAAAACAAAGCACCCGGTTTGCATTGGACCTCATCGCTAGGTCATAAGAAGAATAAAATTTCTTTTTGAGACCTCCCCGTGAGTGTCAAAAGGCAAGAGTGGAAAAATACTATTACATTGGATCTTATCAATGGGTCATTAGAAGAATAAATTTTTGTTATAGAGATCTCCCTATGACCATCAAGTGGCAAGAGTGGAAAAATAGTCCTACATTTGATATCATGAATAGGTCATGTGAAATATGAATATTTTTTAAAAAAAATCTCCCTATGAGCTTCAAAAGGAAAGACGGAAAAAAAAATATGCATACATTTGTTCTCATCAGTGGGTAATGAGATGAATGAAGGTTTTTCATAGAGACCTCCATGTGAGCGTCACAAAGTAAGAGAGGCAAGAGAGGAAAAAACACACCTACATTAGACCTCATCAGTGGGCCATGAGAAGAATGAATTTTTTTATAGACTTCCCTATGAGTGTCAGAGGTAAAAGTGAGAAACCTCTCAAAATCAAGCATTAGCTTTGCATTGGACCTCATCAAGTGTGTCATGAGAAGAAGAAGGTACTTCTAAACACCTTATGGAAGTCAAGAAGTAACAGTGAAAAATTCTCAAAAAGAATTTTCGCCTTGCATTGGACCTCATTAATGGCCAAGGGAAGGGAATGAAGCCCTCAAAGACCTTCCTGTGAGCATCATGAGGCAAGAGTGAAAAAAGTCTCAAGGAGAATTTTAACCTTGCACATCATTAGTGTGCCGAAGAAAGAAAAGGAAAACATAGAATCTTCCAAGACCTCACTGTGAGCTTCAAGAGAAAAGAATGAAAAAACTTTAAAAGAGATTTTTTATCTTGCATTAGACATCATTAGTGGGCCAAGGAAGGGAAATGAAGGAAATGGAGTCTTCCAAGACCTCCATGTGAGTGTCTAGATTCAAGAGTGAAAAATTTTGAAAAAAGAATTCTCATCTTGCATTCGACCTTATCAATGGGACAAAGATGGGAATGGAACATTCAAACGACCTCCTTGTGAGGGTCAAGAAGAAAGAGTGAAAAATTCTCAATGAGAATTCTCACCTTGCATTGGGCCTCATCAGCGGGTGAAGGAAGGAGCGTTCCTACAAATTTACAAAAGGGCCCTTCTTTTGTCATAAAATTCTCTACTTCCTTTTTGGCATTTGAACCCCTCTCATGACAATTTTTCATATTTGACCTCAGATTCCCTTTTTCGTCACAAATTTAAGGAATTTTGCAACTAGACCCTCTAACTTTTCACTTTTTTTCCCATTTTATCAAAAAATATGCAAACTCCAAACTTTTGGACTTTTTGTCATTTTCTATGAGTTTTTAAAGAATTTTAAATTTTTATATTTTCCACAATTTTTGCAAATAAATCCTCAACTATTTTTGCTTCAAACTTTCCCTTTGAATATTGCAAACACACCCCTCAATATGTCTCATTTTCATGCTTGTTTGTAAAGTTTGAATATATAACCTTATGTACTTAATTTATCATATTTTTCACTAATTTTGTGATTGTGTCCTAGTTTTTTCACCATTTCATATTTCACATTAATTTCGCAAAGTCGTCCTCAAAATATTTCTTCTTCACTATTTTCAATCATGCCTTGTACAATTTCAATAACAATCGTCAAAATTAAAAATTGAGCAAATTAGATCATAGAAATCAAACTAATTCATCATGAATTTTTTTTTAATTTCACATGGGAAAAATCATATAAGGCCAAAAATAATCTCTACATGTCTTGTAGTAAAACATGTGTAGGTGCGTATCTTCTTGTTCTCAATGATAGAATTGACAAGCTTCAAAGTGATATATGATTTTAAAAGCCTTTTCACTTAATTAATTGACACACCCTTGTTTATGTGTATTGCAAGTGCATGGGTGTGGTAGTAATAAAGTGATCGAAGGTCGGATAATCAAATCCACAAGTAATAGGAATCTAGTAATAAGTAAACCTAGCTAAATAGCCAAGTTAAAAATCAATTGGTTAATATGATCAAGATGCTATTAAAATATGGAGAAAAAGAAATTAAGCAAATAGGTCAAGAAGAGGTAACAATAAATGAGAAATGGGGTACCCAGACAATGCTTCTCCTAGGATTCTAGTTTCAAGTTCAAGACTAAAATTATTCTTCCCTAATTGATATTTAGTGAGCCATGGAATTCCAAAAGAACATGGTCCCAAACCTAAGGTAAACCGTGAGTTGTCCCCTATGAGATCTCGGCAGAAAGAAGACTCACGATACCTCTTACCACGCATGACTACTTGGAGCTCTAGGGATTCCAAGTGATAGATCATATTTCGTATTTCCAAAATTACAACAAACCCTTTAGTCCAGGCAAAAAATCCATAATTCCATACAAGGTCCCAGCGGAGAGAAAATACTTGATGCCTCACACCTTATGTGATTTCTAAGAGCTCTTAGAATGTGGAGGTAGGATATATCACACCGGAGGGCAAAGGGGACATTCCACTATCTCTTGACTCAGCCTCTCAATCCTCTTCAACTTTTTTAAATCTAATCCTAATGGTTATGGTCACTCATTAAAAAGATGATTAAATGAAGTTCTTGACTCTAGTGTCACTCTAAGAGAACACCAAACATCAACCATGCAAGATTGAAACTCAAATAAATTCTTAGGCTAAAAAAATGTAATAAAAGTCAATGAAATAAATACATCCTAGGGTATACATGTTCAAGTACCCACTAGAAAATTAGCTCTCCATGGAGCAATAAAATCTCAAAGATAAAACCAAGTAAAAGTGCAAGTAATCCACAAAGATAAACCCCTTTGATTTCATGAGGATGGTCTCCAAGAGTTGATCTTCCTTCTCTGAAGACCATCCACCAAGCCTAGGGCACATGCCAGTGAAATAATATCGTCGACTTCTCCGCTAATAACTATCCTTGGAAGAAATCAATGTTGAATGCCATAGAAGCACTCTCTAAATTGGGAAAAAAACATCCTTCAAACCCTAGTCAACCTCTTTAAACTGGATAAAAATCTTCAAATCAGCTTTTTAAAATCTAAAATTTGGATCTATAGGGATGCCCACATGGGCACCTGCCCATGCGGAAAATCCACAGGGGCAAGCCACATGGCTATGTAGAAACTGCATATAGAAATTCTAGAATTCACCCTTCATTTCTTTTAAGGCCACACACTCGTGTGGTAGGTCATGTGGCATTTCTTGATGTCAAAAACAATTTGGAGAGCTCTTTAAATCTGATGCACTCTTTGCACATCAATGGGTGGCAAACAAGAAGTATAGTGATACCCCATGAGGGGTAGGGCTTATTGAACCACAGGGACTGGAACTCAAAATAACCAGTTTTCCTTTGATCTCTAGTGAATGAAAGATTGAGTTAGTAATAACAAGAACAAAGCAAGAATTGAAGAAAATGGATTGGAAGAATGGGTAAACTAGGGTTGAGTATTTGATAATAAGAGAGAAATGCCCCGAGGTGATCCCTACAAGTTATAACATGCTGAATAGTCTCTAATGCCTACCAGGTACATCCTAAGGTTTAATTGTGTGCTCAAAAGCAATGTTGCATCTATTGTTCTCAAATACACCATGGTCTACTAGGGTAATTGTGCATCTTAAACACATCGAGTTTTGCAATCACAAGTAGCAATCACAACTATGGTCATCCATACACCAAGTTTTACCAAAGCATCTGTGTACATCAACACACATCAAGTTATGTAACACAATATTTAACACTAGAATCCAAAGAACTCCATAGATACTAAAAAATTAGTCAAAGCATACAAAACATTGTATTTTAACACCTCATGGCAATGTTGCCGGTTATTCCCTCATGGATGAGTAAAACAAGCAAGAAATAAATGAAAATCTAGAGAAATAAGATATGATTCTCCCCTTTCCATACAAGATGATCTTGATGCCAAACACACTACTCTTGTGCCTCCAACTCACCCTTAATCGATCTAAATGGTGTGGTGAGGCTTGATCTTCGAACTCATCCAAATCCTCCCGGTAGAGAAAAGAATCCCTTAACAAAGAAGATATCAAAACTCTAGAAGTCTGGAGTCATATGGCAATTTTCGGGCTTAACACAGTCTGTGCATGGTCCTGCGATGACAGTGCTTAGATGAGAATTTTGAGTGACTTGGTACAGGAATACTTAAGGGAATGGGACATGATCATGTCATGCTTGTGCCCTGCCTGCGCATGGTCGTGCGAAGGGCTTGCAAATCATGCTGCCCTTGTTTAGATGAAACTGTCCTCAGGTTGAGATTTTCAGTGGAACGGGCATGGTCATACGGAGATCATGTCAAGCCTAGTTGCACGAACATGCTTGATTTCTTTATCATTTTTGTCAAGACTAGGATATTCAGGGAGATAGCATACGGCCGTGCACTACCTATATTAGTTTTGAAACTTAGCAGAATCTTGATTCTTCTACTCAATTACTCCCCGAATTCACTCCACTTTGTGTGGAGCTCCTGATTTATTCACATAAAGCAAATATACCCATAATAGCTCCTTAAATGGATAAAATTGTGCTAAAAGACAAGTAAATAAGTGCAAAGAGGATGAGTGAATATGATATGAAATGCACTCAACAAATACCGGCTGATAAGTACTTGTGTATTAGTATTACTAAGTATGCTTTTCTTACATTGAGCATCACTTTTATCAGATTTTATTGCTCATTCGTGTGCATGTGTGTTCTTATGTGCATTTAGGGTTGACGAAACTAGTTTGGAAGAAAAGAGCAAAAATAGATCATAGATACAATTTTTGAGGAATCTCTTGTACCAAACAAGGATCAAGGCACAAGTTGTGTTCACTGGCATGTGGGTGTGTGCCAACCTCCAAATTGTTCATGTGAATATACAAATTGGAGGGGCACAAAGGCAGTCATGCTCATATGCTCTGACTTGTGTGATATTGTCAAGAGCTTCGTCAATGTGTTTGAAAGTGAAGATGTGACATGATTTACTGCATGGATGTGTGCCCAACCATGCAACCTTGATGAAGAAAATGAAGTCAGGAATATCGTAAGAAAAGATTGTAGAATTTCAATGTAGCAAATCACTACAACAATTTACTATAGTTGTTACTGTTTATAGCTCGCATAAAATGAAGAATTTTGAAATTCACATGCCCTTGTGGAATTTCTACAGGGGCGTGTGGATGCCTGATTTTAGCACTTAAAATACCGCTTCAAAGGTTTAATTTGGAGAGGTTCTTCCCATCTTTTGACCTATCTTCTGGAGAGATGTGGCTAGGGTTTTGGAGAGGATTTTGCTCGGATTTTGGAGCGTTGCTAGAGGATTCAACATCAATCTCCTTCGAAGGGGAGTTATTGGGGGAGCTTCCAACATATTTAATTCAGGGAAGGTGTGCCTTAGGCTCGACTAACACACCACTTCCGTGTGTGAACCACAAGTGCATGGGTCGTCAAAGTAATAAATATCCCAGTGAGTGTGTAGTCGAATCTATAATGATTAGTTGTTCGGAAACAAGAAATATTGCTATTTAGCTAGAGTGAAAACCGTTTTGTGATGTTTCTTAAAAATATCAATGCAAATAAAAGTAAAAGGGAAAAAAGAATGCAAAAGGAAATAAGGAGAGGTAATCAATGGCAAAATGTGGTACTCGAACAATGCTCACCCTAGGACTATTGTTTCAAGTGAAAGACTAATACTATACTTCCTAATTGAAGTTTAATAAGTTGCGGAAATCGAAAAGATACACTGTCCTAAACTTAAGGTCAACCATGATTAGCCCTCTACACTATACCCTGGCAGAAAAGAATACTCTTGACACCTCTGACAAGATCCCCTTGCGTATATCCCGCAAGTGCATGGGTTGTCGAAGTAACAAAATCCCAGATGAGTGGGTATCGTATCCACAGGGAGTAGAGAATAAAAATACTTGAATTGTTTCTTAACTAAGCGAAAGATGAATAGTGATTTGTATGACAAGATGTAAAGTAACAAAAGTAAAGGAAACAAGAAAGAGAGCACAAGTAAGGAGAAGGTAAGGCAATCGATATAAATGGGATACCCGGATATTGTTCCGCCTAGGACAATTGTTTCAAGTGCAAAAACCCTCTATTATGCTTCCTAACTAATGCTTTTAATGATTCATGGAGATCCTTAAATACATGGTCCCAAATCTAAGGTCAACCATGCCTAACTCTATACATGTCCCGGAGGAGAAATTGAATAACCTCTCATCCTCGCACTCGTATAGAATTGCAATGAGTTCCAGGGATTCCAAGTGATAAATCCTCTTCCTAGAAGTAGACCTAACCCTAAGGTCCAGGTGGAAGGTCCCTAGCAACAATTAAGCCTTAGGTGCAGAGATCACTTCAACGCTTCACTATGTTGCCTCTACAACTAAGCCCCAGTAGAAGGTCATCCCTTAGCCTATTCACTCTACTATGACTGCAAACAGCTTAAGAAAATGGAGGTAGAATAAATCACACTGGAGGGGAAAGGGGATGCTCCGCTACCTCTCGACTCACTCTCTCAACCCTCTCCAATCTAATTTTGTCTAACTCTCGTGGTGTGTCACTCACTCACAAGGGTTACCAACAAGAACTCTCAACCCTAGTGTCACTCTAAGGGAGTATTCATACAATCAAGCATTCAAGATTAGAACTCAACTAAAACATCAATTAATTGAAAGTATAATAAAGAGGTTCAATGAAAACAAATACATCCTAGGGTTCACAAATACCCAAGTTCCTAGTAGGGGTTTAGCTCTCCATGGAGCTAATTACAATCAATGAAATCAAATGTAAAAGCAAAGAATCCATAGAAAACCCCCTCGATAGTTGTGGCGATGGTCTTGTGGAGATTCCTCTACTCATCTCATAGGTCCTTTTGTCCGGCCTAGGATATAACTCGCCGGATCGGTGCAGACGAAAACTTTTCCACTAACCTTCTTCCAAACGGAGAGCGATGTCGCAGCCATAGAACCTCTCCAAATCCCTAGCCAATACCTCTCAAAACCCTAGTCGTAGCCCTCTCTTAAGTTGGGGAAAAGATGGAGAAAAGAATGCTGAAATTGAGGCTAATATCAGTCTTACATAGGGCTGTAATCAGGAATCCATACTTCCCATAGACTTTCCACACAGGCCTGTGGAATTTCCACACACCCGTGTGGATTCTCTGGATATCTGATTTCAGCCGGCTGTAAACGGTAACTGCTACAGTAATTTTCTACAATACATGCTACAATATCGGCCCGAAAACACTCCCGAATCCATGTTTCCATCGAGGTAACGTAAACGGGCACACGTTTATGTTGTAGATTACTTTCCTTCTTCAATAAATGACCTCATTGGTGGAGATCTTGTTATACATGCACAGGCCGAAATGCATAAATGTGACTGCCCTTGTGCCCCTACAAATCATTGCGCTAATTTAAATACAAGGAGGTTGCACACAGCCTCGCATCGTGAACCTGACTTATGACTTCGTGTTTGAATCTTCTCAAGATTTCCTCCAAATGGTGCATTCACGATCTTCATTAGCTTCTTTCTCTAACATTCGGCTCCACAAGCCTACATGCATCAAAGTAATATATAAATACACACATATTAGCGTTAAAACCCAGAAAACGTAATGCTCATCATAAGGAAAGAACACTTCGTATTCTTATCACAAAGCACTTATCAACCTCACACTGTGTGGGACTACTTGACGCTCTAGAGATTCCAAGTAATAAACCCTATTACCTAGTATAGATCTAACCCTTTGGTTCAATCGGAAATCCCCTACTCACGATTAAACCCTAGCACTAAGGATTACTTCAATACTTCACTTTGTTGCTTGGGTAACTAAGCCCCCAGTGTAGTTTTGCCTCTTAGCACTTCACTCTATCATAACCACAAAGAACTCTTGGAACATAGAGGTAGGATAAATTAGGTTGAAAGAGAAAGTGAGCGTTCTGCTACCTCTCGAGTCACCCTCTCAACCCTCTTCAAATCTCGCTAAGTCTAACCCTAATGAAGTTGTCATCCCTTCAAAGGATTATATAGATAGATTCTCAACCCTAGTGTCACTCTAAGGAAAAATTAAATCAACAAGCGTACAAGATTGAAACTCAATTAAATCATCAAATTAAGGGAACAAACAAGGGACAATGAAACAAAATCATCCTAAGGTTTACAAGTCCAAGCACCTACTAGGGGTTTACCTCTCCATGGAGCAATATAAAATTAACAATAAAATCAAAAGTAAGTGTAAGAAATATATAGAGAAAACTCCCTTGTCGTCTGTGTCGATGGTCTTGAGGAGCCACCTCGTCTTCTCCAAATGTTCCCTTGTCAAACCTAGGGCACAACTTGCTGATTCAATGCTGTTGAAAGCTCTCCAAATAGATCTCCTCCAAAGGAACTCATGCTCTCCAAAACCCAGCAAAAGCCTCTCCAAACCCTAACCGTGCTCTCCCCAAAAGATGGGCAAAAGATAGGAAGAAGATTCCCAAATAAAACTCTCAAAGGGGTAATTATAGGGCTGAAATTGGGCATCGACACGGGTGTATAAAATTTTCACAGGACAGTGTGGATTTCTAGGTCGCATTTTCCTACAAGTTGTGAAGAGTAACTGTATAGTGATTTTCTACAGTTAGCTGCTCAGTACTTTGCCAAAAAAAACCCCCGAATTCACTTTCTTCATCAAGGCCTGATAAGTGCTTATGTACTAAGAATGCGAAATGTTCTTTCCCTACGATGAGCATTACTTTTATCATAAATTATCGCTAATGCATGTGTTTTTGTATTCTTTTACGCATGTAGGGTTGTGAAGTCAAGAATGAAAGAGAGAATCCAAACTAGATCGTGAACGCACTATTTTGATGAAATCTTGAAATGGACAAATGCGAAGGCACAAGTTAAGCTCAAAGATACGTGAATGTGTGCCAGCCTCCATGTGTTCAAACAATTATAATGGTTTGGAGGAGTACAAAGGCAATCACATTTGTGTATCCCGACTTATGCTATGATAAAAAGATCTTTACCAATGAGACTTTTTGTTGAAGAATCGATGCGATCTATGATATAAACGTGTGCTCGTTTATGTTGCCTCGATTAAAAGTGCCGATCGGGAGTGCTTTTGGTGGAGTACTATAGTAGGTTGTCGTAACAAATCACTATAGTAAGTACTGTAGTAGTTACTATTTACTAACCGTACGAAATCAAATTACAGTAAATCCACACATGGCTGTGGAAATTCCACACGCCCATGTGGATTTCTGATTCGAGTCTATATAAAGCCGCGAACGGCCCCGATTTCAACATCCTTCTTTTTAGCTTTTCTCCATCTTTTGAGAGGCTTGTGGCTATGGTTTAGAGGGACTTTAGCAAGGCTTTGGAGTGGTTCTACGGCTTTGACACCGCTTTTCTTTTGGAAGATAGTTATTGGGGGAGTTTTTGTCTACACCGATCCGGCGAGGTGTGCCCTAGGCATGACAAGGAGACCTTTGGAGAAGATGAGGCTACTCCACAAGACCATCGACACGAATATCGAGGGGGTTTTACTTATGCATTGCTTGTTCTTGCTTTCAATTTCATTATTGATTGTAACTTGCTCAATGAAGAGCTAAACCCCTAGTGGGTACTTGGACTTGTGAACCCTAGGATATATTTGTTTCATTAACCTTTTATTATGCTTTCCTTAATTGATGTCTTTAATTAAGTTCCAATCTTGAATACTTGTTGAATGATTTCTCCTCTAGAGTGACATTAGGGCTGATAGTCTACATTGGTAATCCTTTTGAGAAAGTGACACACCATAAGGGTTAGACAAAGTAAGATTTGGAAAGGGTCGAGAGGGTGAGTCAAGAGGTAGCTGAGCGTCCCCTTTACAAGAGTTCTTTACGGTCACAATAGAGTAAAGGGTTACGTAATGAACTCTGCTGGGGCTTAATTGTGAAGCGTTGAAGTAACTTTAACACCTAGGGCTTAATTATGACTAGGGGTCTTTCGCCTTAACCAAAGGGTTAGATCTACATATAGGAATAGGGTTTATCACTTGGAATCCCCAAAGAGCTTCTTTGCAACTTTACATAGTGTGAAGTGATGAGACTGGTTGATTTCTTCATTGGGACATAGTGTAGAGTTAGTCACAGTTGACCTTAGTTTTGGGACTACATGTTTGAGGATGTCCACGACTTATTAAGAATCAATTAGGAGACATAATAGTCGGTTTTGCACTTGAAGCAATAATCTTAGCAGGAACAACATCCGAGAACCCCACTTTCTATCAATTGTCTTCCCTCTTATTTTATTGTGCCTTTCTTTCTTATTTTCTTTAGTTTGTTTGCATCGATTTTATCCTTATCACTATCATTTCAATTTCACTTAATTAAGTAGCAATCTTAGTGTTTCTGATCCTTATTTCCTATGGATACGATACCCCACTCACATGGGATTTATTACTTTGACAAACCCATGCACTGTGGTTCACGAGCAAGGGGTGTGTGAAGGCCACATGATTGGGCACACATCCATGGGGTAGATTACCTTTTAAACCACATTGAAGAAGCTCTTAACAATGTTATACAAGTCGAAGCATATCAGTGTGACTACCTTTGTTCCCCTCCACTTTGTGTATTCACTAGAGCATAATGGAAGTTGGCACACACCCACATGTCTATGAGCACAACTTGTTCCTTGACCTTTATTCAATCAAAGAATTCCATCAACAAGCACGTCTACGATCTACTTTTGTTTTCTTTCATCCAAACTTGTCTCCACAACCCTAATTTCACAAAAGAACACAAATACACACAAATGAGCTATAAATCTAATAAAAGTAATGCTCAATGTAAGAAAAGTATACTTCGTATTACTTATACACATACAATTATCATCGACCGAGGAATCTTTAGAGAAGGCAAGGTGGCTCCTCAAGACCATCACCACTGGATGATAAGGGGTTATCTTTATGGATATTTTGTATTCATTCCTGATTTCATCTTTGATTTTGTATTGCTCCACGGAGGAGCAAAATCCCTAATGGGTACTTGGACTTTTACACCCTGGGATGATTTGTTTCATTAACTTCTATTATGTTTCTGTAATTTATTTTTTAATTGAGTTTTAATTTGTTTGTTTATTGATTTGATTTTCCCTTAGAATGACCCTAGGGTGAGAATCTATCTATGTAATCCTTTTGAATTAGTTATACTTTATTAGGGTTAGAATTAACAAGGTTGAAGTGGGTTGAAACGGTGAGTCAAGAGGTAGCAAAATGTCCTTTTTCCCCTCCGATGTGATTTATGCTACCTCCACATTCTATGAGTTCTTTGCAATCAAGATAGAGTGAAGTGCTAAGAGACAAACTTCACTAGGGATTAGTTGTGCAAGCAACAGAGTGAAGTGTTGAGTAATTGTTAGTGCTGGGGCTTAATCATGATTAGGGGTCTTTGGCACCGGACCAAAGGGTTAGATCAAAATTACTAAATAGGGTTGATCACTTGGAGTCCATAGAATATCAAGCAGTCCCACACGATATGAGATGTTGAGAGTATCCCTTTGCACCGGGGCATAGTGTAGAGGGCTAGTCAGGGTTGACCTTAGGTTTGGGACCGTGTGTCTTTGGATTTACACGACTCATTAAACTTCAACTAGGAGGCATAATATTGGTCTTGCACATGAAACAATAGTACTAGGGTAAGCATTGTCGGGGTAACCCATTTTACAATTTGTTACTCTCTCAAATTACTCTTGTTTAGTCTCTTTTCTTTACTATTATTTTATTTTCATTAATCTTTTGAATCTTAATCACCAATCAATTTTCATTTAGCTAATAGCAATATTACTTGTTTTTAAACATCTATTCTCTGTGGATTCGACTACCCACTCACCAGTATATTTTATTACTTCGACAACCTATACACTTATGTACACACACAAGAGATGTATCACCCACACACTTGAATGCTTACTTGCCCTCAAGTAATCTCAAATCACTCAGTAAAAGAGAAGATGAGTACATTTTCTCTGATTTCAGAGGAACAATAAATCCTTAAGCAAAGAGGAAACAACAAGGGTTAGTTCAAACAAGAGTGCTCGATGAAGGACCACACTTTTACTTTAAGGAACATGTGTGTGTGCAAACACTAAAATGAGTGTCACAAAGTATCCAGGAATCAACCTAACACTAATTAACCTTTATTTCACTTAGAATAATGGGTAGTAGCTTTATACACCCTAGGGATAACCTTCACTAGTGGTAGGTCATCAATATACACTTGTAATCCCCAAAAATTGATTACTAAAGAGTAGCTTTTACTCATCTAAGGTGATAACTCTTTTTACCATCTTTTAACAATCAAAATTTTAAAATTGGACTAGTAGGGCAGATAAGTGCTTGTGAATAGGTAGTACAAAGTATTTTTTTTCTTACATTGAGCATTGCTTTTCCCAAATTTTATCACTTGTTTGTGCGTATATGTGTTCTTTTATGCATTTATGGTGTGGAGACAATTGTGGAAGAAAGTAACCAAAAGTAGATTGTGGACGCATTTGTTGATGAAGTCTTTGATTGAACAAAAATAAAGAAACAACCTGTGCTTAAAGACATGTGAGCGTGTGCTAACCTCCACTGTGCTCGAGCGAACATACAAATTAAAGGGGCATAAAGGCATACACACTCATGTGTTCCGACTTATGCAATACTAGCAAGATCTTCTTTAATGTGGTTTTATTAAAGACACGATGCAATCTACAACATGGATGTGTGGCCATTCATGTGGTCTCAAAAGAAAATCATTGTAGCAATTGCTATTCACAGCTCACAGAAAATCAACTTCTAGAAATCCACACGGCCGTGTTAAAATTTCACACGCCAGTGTGGATGCCCGATTCCGGCCCTTATAAGTACAGAGATTTCAAACATTTTGAGGGATCTTTTCTCATCTTTTTCCCATCTTCAGAGGTGCCAGTGGCTGGGGTTTGGAGAGGCTTTGGCTAGGTCTTTGAAGCATTTCAACGGACTTCGCCATTGCATTCCTTTGTAAGAGAGTTTTTGGCAGAGCTTTTGTCGGCATTGATTTAGCGAGGTGTGCCCTAGGCTTGACAAGGGAACCCTTGGAGAAGATAAGGCGGCTCCACAAGACCATCGATACGGACTACGAGGGGGTTTTACTTGTGAATTGCATGCTTTTGCATTCGATTTCATTGTTGATTGTATATTGCTCCATGAAGAGCTTAATCCCTAGTAGGAACTTGGACTTATAAACCCTAGGATGATTTTGTTTCATTGACCATTATTTTACTTTTTTAATTAATGTTTTAATTGAGTTCCATCCATGAATGCTTATTGATTTGATTTTCTCTTAGAGTGACACTAGGGTTGAGAATCTATATTTGTAGTCTTTTGTGAATGAGTGACATTTCATTAGGACTAGACAAAGCAATGTTCGACAGGGTTGAGAGGTTGAGTTTAGAGGTAGAAGAATGTCCCCTTTCCCTTTCCAGTGTAATTTATCCTAACTCCACTAGGGCTTAGTTACGTGAGTAATAGTGTGATGTGTTGAAGTAATCCTTAGTGCTAGAGCTTAATTATGACTAGCGGTCTTTCGCCTGGACCAAAGGGTTCGATCTATATTAGGGAATTCGGATTATCAATTGGAGTCCCTAGAGATTTAAGCAACCTTGCACAGTGTGAGGCGTCGAGAGTATTCCTTTCCACCGGGGCATAGAGTAGGGTTAGTTACGGTTTACCTTAGGTTTAGGACTATGTGTTTTAGGATTTTAGGATTTCCATAACTCATTAAACATCATTTAGGAGGCATAATAATTAGTCTTGCATTTGAAACAATAGCCCTAGGGTGAGTAATGTCTAGGTGCCCAATTTTCTATCAATTGCCTCTCCTTATTTCTTTTGCGTCTCTTTTTTATTTTCCCTTATTTTACTTGGATTAATATTGTTCACACAACACTTCAATTGTTTCCACTATAGTTAAGTAGCAAAACTTGTGTTTCCAAGCACTATTCCCTATTGATATGACTACCCACTCAGTATGGTACTTTATACTTCAACAACCTGTGTAGTTATGGTACACACATGCAAGGGTATGTCAAGTTTTTGGAGCCGTTACTGGGGAACATACATTTTGGAAGCATTTTGTACTTTGCCATTTTAGCTATTCATCACTTGTTCTAGTTCACACTTTTTATTGTTTCATCATTCTGAATTGTTTTTCTTTCTTTCATTGCATCTCTAGGTTATGACCCGAGGATACCCATTGACATTGGTTGTAGGTAATCCAAAAATTGGAAGAAGAACTTATAGACAGGGAAAAGATCCTGTGCAAGAACAGTCAAATCAAGTTGAGATAGAAGGTGAAGGGTCAGATAATATGGCAAAATAGCATGAGTAGTAGAGGACACTTTTTCGATTATACCAGACCCACAGTTCTTAGCACGTAATCTAGTATTATGTGGCCACCAATTACAACTCATAGTTTTGAGCTCAAGCTAGGCTTCATCTAGATGTTACAATAGTTGGCATAGTTTAATGGTTTGGCCGATGAGGATTCAAATAATCACATCGAGAATTTCTTGGAGGTGTGTGACATGCTCAAGATTAATGGTGTCATGGATGGTGCTATCAAGTTGAGGTCCTTCCCATTTTCCTTGAAAGGGAGAGCACAATAATGGCTACATTTATTACCTAGAGCATCGATCACTACTTGGGAGGAGATGGTAGAAGCTTTTTCTTGCTCAATATTTCCCTCCTGGAAAATCTAGGAAGCTTAGGAATAAAATATCTTCTTTTGTGCAAATGGAATTAGAATCTCTTTATGAAACATGGGATAGATTCTAGGATCTCCTACAGAAATATCCTTAACATGGGTTCCCCGAGTGGATGATTATTCAAACTTTCTATAATGGTTTGAACCCCAAGCACAAAACTATTACTTGATGCTGCATCAGGAGATACCTTAGGAAGCAAGACCCCTGAATGAGCCTGACATCTCATTGAAAAAATAACTATGAACAGTTATAAGTGGAATACATGGGACAGAAAGAAGGTAGTCTAACTTCATGAGATTGATGCAATCACATCTTTGGTGGCTTAGGTTGAGTCATTGAGAAAGAAGTTAAACACTCTAAGTTCTCCTAGAGGGGCAGCACTGATGAGTTGTACTGGGTATGGATGAGGACATGCTCCATCTAATTGCCCAATTTCTATTAGTGGTACATCTTCAGTGGAACAGGTTGACTTTATAGGTAACGTAATAAGAGGTCAAGGAAATGCATATATCAACAGCTACAACCTGGGATGAAGGAACCACCCAAACCTTTCTTTGAGTAATCAAGTGCAACAGAAGGGCATGGAACCTCAGGGTTGGAAAATTGGATGACTAACTTAGAGAAGGCTTTGACCAAGTTCATTCAATCATTGGATACAAGATTTCAATCGGTTGAAGCCATATTTCACAACCACACCGCATCATTGCTCAACTTAAAGAATCAAATGGGCCAAATTGTGAAGTTACTCTCAGAAAGACCTCAAGGGAGTTTTGCTAGCAACATGGAGAGCAATCCAAGAGAACATGTGAAGGTGATCACTTTGAGAAGTGATTGTGAAGTTGAGAATAGGATCCCTATTGAAAAGACAACGGTTGAGTCACCCAATGTCGTGGAGGTTGAGGAGAGAGCTAAAAGCTAAAGAGAAGGAGGTGGCACCATCATCTTACAAGCCAAGAATCCCCTATCCTTTATGATTGAAGAATGACTAAAATGATGAACAATACATTAAGTTCTTGGGCCTATTCAAGGAGTTACATATCAACATCCAATTTGTGGAGGCATTGTCTCAAATACCTCGCTATGCAAATTTTCTCAAGGGCCTCTTGACCAACAAGAGGAAGTGGGACGAGAGTGCATATGTGTTTTTAGATGCTTTATGTTCGGTGGTGTTTCAACAGAATATGCCGAATAAGAAGAAAGATCCCAGAAGCTTCATCATTCCTTACACTTTCTTTTAGAAGCTAGGCTTGGGAGTCACTAGGCCAACTCAGATTACACTTCAATTGTCGGATCGAACAGTTAGACATCCAAGGAGAATCATTAAAGATGTACTTGTGAAGGTTAACTAGTACATATTTCCTGTAGACTTTGTGGTGTTGGATGTTGATGAGGATGTCAAGATTCCATTGATACTTAGAAGGCCATTCTTGCACACTTCCGAGGCCCTCATTGATATGAATGGTGGGGAGTTGACAATAAGAGTTGGTGATGACAAGTTTACATACCGCCTCCTTGAAGCCATTGGACATTCTCTTGACTTTGATGATACTTTATATTTTGTTGACACCACTAATGAATTAATTGATGAATACATGCAGGAAATGTTATGTCCAGACCTATTTGAGGGGCTACTAGATTAAGAAGTGGAGAATGAAGAAGTCTTACCACTTGGTCTAGAGGACAAGTTACAACCCACTCCGGTGATCATGAAGAGGTTGGCCCAGAAAATGAAAATAGCAAGGAACCATCACAAGAAACACCCCAATGCTAGTGGGGATGTGCATGCATGGAGTAAGGGCGATGAACCCTTGTGTGGTAACAAGCTTGAAAACTCTCCCTCTACCTTGAAAAAATTATGTGCATCGTGCTTTCAAGTTGTAGATAAGAGGGCAACCTTCATTTATGAGCCCTCATGAGGTAAGGTCAGTTATATTATGCTTAGTGATATTAAACAAGCTCTTCTTCGGAGGCAACCCAAGTTTTTATTGTTTCGCTAGGTTTTAGTTTAGTACTTGCATCAATAAAGCATTAGTGTTGGTGTCTTGATTTTTACATGCTATTGTTGTGTTTTACTCGTGATTGTTGGGATTTTAGTGTGCTTAAATATGATTGAGCATGTTTTTTGGATTGTTTTTCACTATATAGGCAGCTTTTGTATGTTTTCTACGTTGTTTGAGCATGTTTTAATGATTTTTCGGATTGTTTTTCACTATATAGGCAGCATTTTTGTATGTTTCTAGGTCGTTTGAGCATGTTGTATAAGTGATGCAAAAATTTTTCTATAGAGTCTGTAACTTTTTTTGAGTTATCCTGAGAAGACACATGGCCGTGTTGAATTTCCACACGGGCGTGTGTTTCCGTTCAGAGCTCATACTGAGAGAACATAGGGGCCGTGTGAATGCCCCTGTGAACAACCTTGGGACGGTCACACGCCCGTCAGTAATTTCCACACGGGCGGGTGGATCTCTACAGATTTCTCAGACTCTATCCCGAGAAGACACAAGGGCGTGTGAGTACTCCTGTGGATGACCTTATGAGCAACACACGGGTGTGAGTAATTTCCACACGTCGTGTGAAAGTCTGCAGAGACTTTCTCCTCCATCCCGAGAGTATACAGGGGTGTGTGAGTGCCCCTATGAGTATCCATACGCCCATGTGAAAATTTCCACAAGGGCGTGTTGAACACTTCACCATTTTCTCGGGTAGGAAAAAAAAGCTACAGGGGCATGTGGGTGCCCCTGGAAGTCCGGCACATGGGCATGTGGAATTTTCACACGCTCATGTGGATGCATTCAGAGGTAAATAAAGCTATCTCAAAAGCACACAAGTCATGTGTCTATCCCTGTGAGCTCTCCTGTGGAGTCACCAAGGCATGGGTAATTTCCACCTCCCGTATGGATGCATAGAACGCCAAGAGACCCGGTTTTTCTTTAAAACCTACTCGCGCCTCTTCATTAGTTCACTCCCAAACACTCGAAGATCACCTCTCTTCACTCTCCTGATCGCTCACCATCTTTCTAAAGAGATTTTGTTGAGTTTTTTGGCCGCACACAAAGTTTTCATTTCCATTTCATCAAAAAGTGTAACTTTTCTCTTTTCTTCAGCAATCTTAATTTATTTTGCTTAAACTGGTGAATGTTGCTTCGATTTCATGTTTAAATGGTTGGTGCATGCTTTTCAAGTGATTTTAGAACTATTTCATTGTTTATTTTGGTGATTTTGCTGGTGGAATTTCCACACGGGCTTATGGATTTCTGCTGTATTGGTTTTTAAGTTCTTATAATTGAATTCTTATCTAATTTTTGCAAGAATGACACCCAGATCCAAGAAGCAAGCTGGCAAGCATCCCCGTGAGCGATATCCCGAGTATGAGCATAATGAGTTTGTGATCCCAAAATAAGAGGTCCGGTTCGAGCGTTTATCGAAGCTCAAGTTTGGTCAGTCGCATTTTCTAGACTTGAGCGCACTTTGAAAGATTCAGTTACTGGATGAGATGGCTAACGAGGTTAAGGAGTTATTCTCAGTTGGTAATTCTTATCCAATTTTTGCAGGAATGACACCCAGATCCAAGAAGCAAGCCGGCAAGCATCCCCGTGAGCGATATCCTGAGTATGAGCATATTGAGTTTGTCATCCCAAAATAAGAGGTCCGGTTCGAGCGTCTATCGAAGCTCAAGTTTAGTCAGTCGCATTTTCTAGACTTAAGCGCACTTGGAAAGATTCAGTTACTGGATGAGATGGCTGACGAGGTTGAGGAGTTACTCTCAGTTGGTAGCTGGTGACGTTTATTATCTATTAGAGCTCTGGCTATTCCCATGATTATATTGGAGGTGCTTGCATTTTCCGAGTTTGACAGATCTTACAGCAGCTTTGCGAGTACCGACGCCATCCTATTCAAAGTATTTGGCTAGTACCATAGCATGTGTGACACAGTTCTCGGCGTGGCTTGACTTATATGACGAGGACTACATTGACACCGAGGATTATGAGTAGCTCCCTACGGACTACCCCGGAAGTTTAATATCATAGCATGCATATAGAGCGCAATGTGGGGCAAGGTCAGTATGAGCTGGGTATCTCCAAGGTGACGTGCCTTTCCTGACAGGCTTACAGATACATCCATGCCATTCTGAGTAGATTGGTGAATGACCATGGTGATAGTACAAGGGTTATGAGCCGATAGGAGTTACCCTATATGCATTCCATTGTACAAAGTGAGCTCATTCACTTGAGGCACATCTTGGCCAAGTATTTATATCACTAGGGCTAGTACACAAGAGTTGGAGTGATTTTCTCGGCCCCATACATTACCAGACTTATAATGGACATTGGTCTGCTGTACACTACTCGAGGGGCTAAGAAGATTATTTTACCATCTTCCCTCAGCCTGGAGATGATGTGATTGATGGGCATTATTCGCAAATACAGTCCGGGATGTTTATGGTATGACCAGGCCCACACCAGATCCAGCCGAGGATGACAATGACGCAGCAAAGGGGTCATAGCCTGTTCTTAAGCCGTAGCATGACTAGATGGAGAAAAAGGTACCCCCTGCAGCACAAGAGTCACCACCACTGAGGATTTTTTCTTCATCTCGAGCCCATGATCATTTCAAGAGGCTCGAGAGTGCGGTGGGGGTACTCCAAGCTGAGCTGGCTGAGGTTCGCGCTACACAAGCCGTGAATCACGGGGAAGTGATGGCACGTCTGGATACTTTACAATAGCTACTCGAGAGAGACATGACCTCACTGTTTATTATGAGACCCCGTGCCCCACTGACATCTCCATCATCACCAGCACCACCATCACCAGCAATAGTAGAGCCAGCCGTTAAGGCCAACGCTTGTGGCGTCATTGTCTTTATTTGTTTTTTTGTTTTCATATTTTATTTTTGCATTTTATTTTGGACTTGAAATACACATAAATGATCATCCTTTTTAGTTTATCTTTTATTTTCAGTTGTTTCTTGTTGTATTTCATTTCTATATCTTTATAGACTCGATTTTATATTTTTTTTTGTTGAGCTTCACTGAACCTCCTTTCTTTATGTGTGCAGATTGTCTTGTGAGTCTGGGATTTGATGAATAGTTATGGTCACGGTCAATGTGGTATTCACACAGCCATGTGTGCTCCACAACCCATTGGAACTCAATTCTCAATGAAATTAGCTCCATTAAATAAAAAATTAGGAGTTCAGCCGAGTATTATTTGAATTGGCCATCTCCACACATGTTTTTGATTATTATACTTCTTTATTGTGTATGTGTACATTGAGGGCAATGTATATTTTAAGTGTATGTTGGGGGAGGGGGGAGGGAGTTCACATCACACATGTTCTATATGTATGCTTTCATTGTTGATGCTCATCTAGCCAATAGCAATTCACCTAAGTCGCAATTGTTGTATTCTTATGTTTAGGAGAATTTTTAACATTGAATATTCTCATGCTCTAGTTTTTGCTTGAATTTTTAGGAATTTTTGCCCAATTGACACTTGTTGAACTACTCACTCATTAAGCCATTTTGAAACTCAAGTTCGATGTTTAAGGGACTGTTTTCACTTTGTTTCTTGTTTTTAATTTCTTTGAAAAAAATAGAGAAAACAAATCGTTGAATGGATGAAAAAGAAAACATATATATAGATATGTTTGGTACGTTGAGGGTGAAAATAACTACCACCTATGAAATATGACCCTACTCTCATAAGTTGGATACTAGTTATGCCCTAATGAGAAAAAGATCTATCTCATGGGCTGAGTGAAAACTACTACCTTGGTAGAAAGAGCTACCACCTAGAAAGTGGGAAAGCAACCTTAGCGGCCGCTTAGGAATGGGCTACCTTATAGGATGTGTGAAGCTACTACCTTCTCTTTTATTTTTTATACATAAATAAGTCCCACTCACTTAGAGCTTCGAGGAGTACATGTTGGGTTGAATTAAGTGAGTTTACACACACTATACAATATTGGGTTTGTTGTCCTTTTTTATTCAAGTTTTTAGCTAGAGTATTGATTCTTCTTATTTGGTGTTGAAATTGTTTTTTTACTTGTAGAATGCTTTCTATGCATGCTTTTGGTGAACCTAAGGCCAAGCACTTTCAATTTTGCTTTTTCATTGCTTTAATATTTTATTTTTCTTGATGACAAGTAAAAGCTTAAGTGTGGGGAGTTTGATAAGTGCTTGTGAATAAGTAATATGAAGCATTCTTTTCTTACATTGAGCATTACTTTTCTCAGATTTTCTCACTTATTCATGTGTATATGTGTTCTTTTGTGCATTTAGGGTTGTGGAGACAATTGTGGAAGAAAAGAACAAAAAGTAGATCATGGATGCATTTTTTTTATGAAGTCATGGATTGAACAAATATGAAGACACAGGTTGTGCTCAAATACATGTGAGTGTGTACCAAACTCTACTGTGATTGAGCGAACATACAAATCGGAGGGGCATAAAGGCAGTAACACTCATGTGTTCCAGCTTGTGCAATACTAGCAAGATCTTCATCAATGTGGTTTCATTGAAGACGTGATACGATCTACCGCATTAATGTATGCCCATTCATGTGGCCTCGATGAAAATAGTTGATTCAGGAGCATTTTTGCTGAAGTAATGTAGTAGTTTCTATTTACAGCACGCGGGAAATCAATTTCTAGAAATCCACACTACCGTGTGGAAATTCCACACGTCCGTGTGGATGCTTGACTATAGCCCTTATAAATACCGCGATTTTGGATGTTTTGAGAGATCTTTTTCTCATCTTTTGCCCACCTTTTGAGGTGCTCGCGGCTAGAGTTTGTGGGAGGCCTTGCCTAGGTCTTAGGAGTGGTTATACGGCCTTCAACATCGTGTTTCCTTCCGAAAAGAGTTAATGGGGGAGCTTCATCGATATTGATTCGGTGAGGTGTGCCCTAAGCTTGATGAGGGAACCCTTGGAGAAGATGAGATGGCTCCGTAAAGACCATCGATACGGACTACAAGAAGGGTTTTGCTTATGGATTGCATGCTTTTGCATTCGATTTTCATTATTGATTATATATTGCTCTATAGATAGATAAATCCCTAATGGGTGATTGGACTTGTAAACCCTAGGATGATTTTGTTTTATTAACCTTTATTATGCTTCTTTAATCGATATTTTAATTGAGTTCCACCCTTGAATGCATGTTGATTTGATTTTCTCTTAGAGTGACACTAGGGTTGAGAATCTATATTGATAATCCTTGTGAATGAGTGACACTTCATTAGGATTAAACAAAGCAAGGTTGGAGAGGATTGAGAGGGTGAGTCGAGAGATAGTGAAATGCCCCCTTTCCCATCCGGTATGATTTATCCTACCTCCAAGTTTCAAGAGTTCTTGTAGTCACAATAGAGTGAAGTGCTACGAGACAAACTCCATTGGAGCTTAGTTTCATGAGTAACAGAGTGAAAGTGTTGAAGTAATCTTTAGTGATGGGGCTTAATTGTGACTAGGAGTCTTTCACCTAAACCAAAGATTTAGGTCTATATTAGGTAATTGGGTATATCACTTGGAGTCCCTTAAGATTTAAGCAACCTGGCACAGTGTGAGGCATCGAGAGTATTCCTTTCCGCTAGGGCATAGAGTACGGTTAGTCATGGTTGACCTTAGGTTTGTGATCTTGTGTTTTAGGATTTCCATAACTCATTAAACATCAGTAGGCCACTGAAAATTAGATTTATGCAGATTCGCACAAGCGTGTGGAAATTCCACATGCCTGTGTGGATGCCCGATTCTAGCCCTATTTAAGGTCGTGATTTTAGCCCGATCGAAGGATCATTTTTCCCATTTCTTGCCCATCTTTTCTCCATCTTTGGAGGTGCCCGCAGTTAGGGCTTGGAGAGGCTTTGGCTAGGCTTTTGGAGATGTTTAATGGCCTTTAGCACTGCGTTCCATCATAAGAGAGTTGTTGGGGGAGCTTTCGCTGGCACCGATCCGGTGAGTTATACCCTAGGTTTGACGAGGGAACCTTTGGAGAAGACGCAGTCACTCCATAAGACCATTGACATGGACACCAATGGGTTTTTATTCATGGATTGCATATCTTTACTTTTATATTTCATTATTGATTGTATTTTGGTCCATGGAGAGCTAAATCCCTAGTGGGTTCTTGGACTTGTAAACCCTAGGATGATGTTGTTTCTTTATCTTTTATCATTCTTTCATTAATTGATGTTTCTAATTAAGTTCCAATCTTGAATGCTTGTTGAGTTGATTTTCCCTTAGAGTGACTAGGTTTGAGAATCCATCTTGGTAACTCTTGTGGATGAGTAACACACCATAAGGGATAGATAATGCTAGATTAGAGAGGGTTAAGAGGGTGAGTCGAGAGGTAGCGGAATGTCCCCTTTCCCCTCCGGTGTGATTTATCCTATCTCCATGTTCCATGAGTTCTTTACGGTCACAATAAGGGTGAATTGCTAAGAGGCGAACTCCGCTGAGGCTTAGTTACACAAGCAATAGAGTGAAGCGTTGAAGTAATCCTTAGTATCTGTGGCTTAATTGTGACTAGGGGTCTTCTCCTAGACCAAAAGGTTAGATCTATATTATAGAATAGGGTTTATTACTTAGAATCCCTATATCTTTAAGTAACCTAGCACAGTGTGAGGTGCTGAGACTGAGAGATTTTTCCATAGGGGCATAATGTAGGGTTTGTCATGGTTAACCTTAAATTTTGGAATCATGTGTTTAAGGATTTCCATGATTCATTAGACATCAGTTAAGACACATAATGATTAGTCTTGCACTTGAAGCAATAGTCCTAGGGTTTGCCCCACTTTCTTTCGATTGCCTCTCTAACTTTTTATTTGCACCTCCTGTTTCTTTTCTTATTTCTATTGCATTGATTTTGTTCCATCACTATCGATTCATCAACATTATAGTTAAATAGCAATCTTTGTGTTTCTAATCACTACTCCCATGTGGATACTATTACCCACTCACCAGGGTACTTTATTACTTCGACAACCCATGTACGTGCGATACACACACGCATGGAGTGTATCAAGGGCATTATAAAAAGGAATTTGACTAACATTTTTTAACACTAGAATTAATGCAAAAACATGGTCTTAAGTGAAAAGATTTTGTCCTAAAGCAAGTTGCTCCACAACTGGGGCACCATGATGAAGTCGTAGGTCCTTAGAGTAAAAGTGAGTCTACAAGTTGCTCCAAATAAGTCCTTACACGTTCATGCCCCCTAAGTTAAAGAATTTCCAATAAAATAATCCTAGATCATCATTAGGAATGCACTCATCCCACAAAAGCAAGAATGCAACACTACCCAATACTTGAATGATACAATGTCCTTAATGTATAAATATAAATCATGCAAAATAGAAATTTTGAGAACAACAAACGAGAGAGAGAGGTTCACATGACTTCGGTGAACATCGAGAGTGGTGTTGCTGCTCTCAACGTGTGTGCCATTCATTAAAGTCCGCAATTTGGAATACAAACAACGGTGTTGTTGCTCTTAACCTGTGTGTCACTCCAAGCAACCACATAATCCCTGAAAGTAGTGAAGGACACAAGTAAAGCTTGAGAAATCCCAAAATATGATAATATAAAATAAAAAAACTAAAAAGAACAACAACTATGAAAAAAATAAAGGAAAACAACCCAAAAGTAGCAGAGGACTATCCTTGCTAACTGACTACAAGATAGGGCCTAAAAGGAAATACAAGTAAAGTAAATAAAGATAAGTAGAAGACTACGACAACGATGATGTGATCATAATGGTGCACTCTCGGCCTCAGAATCGCTGCCCAATCAGGTAGATTCCGTCTGAGACTCCTGTAGATTAGAGGTCGAGAGTGCACCATTATGATCAGGTAGAATCGCTGCCCAACGACAACGATGAACGATCCTCTACCTCTCGACTCACCCTTTTGACCCTCTCTAATCTTGCTTTGTCTAATCTCTCATGGTGTGTCACTCACTCATACGGATTACCAATGTAGATTCTCAACCCTAGTGTTACTCTTAGAGAAAATCATTTAACAAGCATTTAAGATTGGAACTCAATTAAAAACATCCATTAAGGAAAGCATAGTAAAAGTTTAATGCGACAAATCGATCCTAGGATTCACAAATCCAAGTACCCAATAGGGATTTAGCCCTCCATGGAGCAAGATACAATCAATGATGGAATTGAAAGTAAAAACATACAATCCATAGTAAAACCCCCTCGGTATTAATGCCGATGGTCTTGTGGAGTATTCTCGTCATCTTTAAAGGTCTCCTTGTCAAGCCTAAGGAACACCTCGCCGAATTGGTATTGACGAAATCTCTTCCAATAACTCTCTTCTAATAGAAATGCGGTGTCGAAGCCATAGAACCAATCCAAAAACCTTGCTAAAGCCACTCTAAACCCTAGTCGCAAGCCTTTCAAAAAATGGGGAAAAAGTGGAAAGAAAGATCCTGAAATTGGGCTGAATCCACAAAAGGTGTGAATCTGCAGAAATCTGAATTTCTAATAGCTGTGAATTGTAACTGCTATAGTAAATGACTATAGTGATTTACTACAGTACCTGCTGTAGTATTCTGCCAAAAACACTCCCAAATCCACACTTTTCATTGAGGCAACGTAAACGGGCACACGTCTATGCCGTAGATTGCGTCGCTTCTTCAAAGGCCTCATTGGTGAAGATCTTACTATCATTGTACAAGTCAGGATAAACAAATGTGACTGCCTTTGTGCTCCTCCAAACCATTGTAATTACTTGAACACATGGTGGTTGGCACACATCCACGTATCTTTGAGCCCAACTTGTGTCTTCGCGTTTGTCCATTCCAAAATTTCACCAACATAGTGCGTTCACGATCTACTTTGGCTTCTTTCTTTCATTCTTTATTCCACAACCCTATATGCACAAAAGAATACAAAAACACATGTATTTAGAAATAAAATCTAATAAAAGTAATGCTCATCATAAGAAAAGCATACTTTAGATTCTTATTACACAAGCACTTATCAAACTCTCGCATACTTAAGCTTTTGCTTGTCCTCAAGCAAAAATAAAACATTAAAGCATAGAAGTAGTAAACATTGAAAGTGCTTAGCCTTAGGTTCACCAAAGCATGCAAGGGAAGCATTCTCCAAGTAAAGGAAATTTCAACACTAAATACGATAAATCATTGCTTTAGCTAAAAACTCGAATAAAAAAGGATAATAAAACCGAAATCGTATAAGTGTGTGTAAACTCACTCAAGTCAACCCAAAGTAGACTCCTCAAAATTCTAAGTATAAGGGATTTATTTATCCACAAAACACAACAAAATAAAGAAATGGTAGTAGCTTCTCACATCCTCTAAGGTAGCCCTCTCCGAAGCTGCCACTAAGGTTGCTTTCACACTTTTGAGATGGTAGCTATTTCTACCGGGGTGGTAGCTTTCACTCATCCCATGAGATAGCTCCTTCTCTTAGTAAGGCATATCTTGTATCTGACTTATGAGAGTAACTTCATACTTCATAGATGGTAGCTCTTTCCATCCCCCAATGCATAACGAAAGAAGTATAAAAATTTTCTTATTTTTTTTTCTCAAAAAATTAACCCAAGAAATGACACTAACTAATCCTTTAAACATTGAACTTGAGTTTCCAAAACAGTTTAATGAGCAAGTAGTGCAACAAGTGTAAATCGGGCAAAAATTCCTAGAAATTCAAAATAAAAACTAGAGCATGAGAACATTCAATGCTAGAAAATTCTCATAAACTCAAGAATACAATCATTGAAACTAAGGTGAACCGCCATTGGCTTCGTGAGCATGCACAATCTAAGCATAAGTATAGAACATATGTAATGTGAACTCCCCCACACACTTGAGATGTACATTGCCCTCAATGTACACATGCAAGCACAATAAAAGGTGTAGCGATTTAAAAATATATGTGGGACTTGGCAATTGAAACAATACTTCCCTAAATTCCTAGTGGTGCATTTGATTAAGCTAAATTCCTTTAGAGTTAAATTCCAATGGCTTGTGGAGCACACATGGGCATGTGTAAAACACAATGATTATGTCTATGACTAATCCTCAATTTCCATACTCACAAGACCATCTGAACGGATACACAAGGGGAATTCAGTGAAGCTCAAGAAACACAAACAACTCGAGTATATAAAGATAAGGCAATGAAATACAACTCGAGACAAAAATAAAATATAAACTCAGAAGGAAGATCCTTTCTGAGTGTACAAGTCCAAAAATGCAAAAGTAAAATACGAGGAATAAAAGCTAAGAAATTAAAGACGCCTCAAGTATCGGTATCGTCGGTGATCGTCTGCGCCGGCTACTGCTGCAGCTCTAATACTGGATAAGGACCCTCCACTATAACTCCCTTGGCCACAAATGGCTACATTGGGGTCATGTTCAGCACATACATCCCGTCTTGGTATCTCTTGATCATGCCTATAAGTCTCATCATCTCTAAACTGAGGGGTGCTGGAACTATCGTCATCTCGGCCACTCTGATCGCGTCTCATAGACCTATACCCAGGATGAGTCTAGTGATGTATGGGCCTGAGAAGATGACACTAATCCTGGCATACAGACCCTGATGCCTCAGGTACTCTGCAAATGATGTCTCCTAAGTGAATGGGCTCTCTCTGTATCATAGAGTGTAGGTATAGAAGTTCCTATCTACTCAGAACTCCAGTACTGTCTCTACGGCCGTTCACTGATCTACTCAGGATGGCGTGAATATATCTGTAGCTCGGTTGGGAGAGACATGTAGCCTCTAACACTCCTAGCTCATACCAACCTTGACCATGCAGTGTCCTGTAGGCTCTCTGAGGGGTCAAACTGCCCGGATAGTTAGTTAGTAGCCGATAATATTCCTCTGTGTCTGTGAAAACCTCATCATATAACAGGAGTCTGACGGAGAACTGTGTGATGCTCATACTATGATGCTGTCCGAAGGCTATAAACGGAATGCCGTTGACGCTATGAAAATGGGAATTGGGGCTGTCGAACTCAAATGAGGCGAGCACCTATAATGTGAGCAGGCGGATAACAGGATCATGAATAATCAACAACCTGTGCCAACTACCCACAGATAACAACTCCTTGACCTCATCGACCATGTCATCTACTTATTACACCTTCCTAAGTGAGCTCAAGTCTAAGAATCGCGTCAGACCAAATTTGAGCTTTGACAGTCGCTCAAAAAGGGCCGATACTCAGGAATGGCGAATTCCATGTTTTCTGGTTGAGGTATAGGTTCTCAAGGATGCTTGCCGGCTGCTTTCTATGTTCTGAGAGCCATACCTACGAGTATTTAAAAGAAAACAATCAAATTCATTCACAATACAACACTACAGAAATCCACATGGTCCTGTGGGAATTCCACATGCCCATGTGGATTCACGGAGCGTGAAAATCGCAAAACCCTTGTGCTAAAAATCCATGAATACATCTCCAAATCACTTCCAAACTCATTCTAAACATACATTAACCATCTTTAGCAAATAAATGAGTCACATTCACTAGTTTAATAAAAGAAAATCAACAAAAATCGAGTAATGGTGAAGAAAAGAAAAGAAGAAGGTACACCGAGAAGATGAAGTTGAAAAACCTTGAAATCGACCATAAAACTCGAGTGAACTTCTCTAAACCAATGGTGGAAGGTTGGGTGAGCACAAGAGAGAGTGTTCTCCAAAGTTTTGGTAGTGTGATAATGAAAAGGCTGGATAGATTTGTAAAGGAAATCACCGTCCTTTCATTTCTGTACATTCATACGAGCATGTGGAAATTACGCACGCCCATGTGACTCCACAAGAGAGCTTCACAGGGGTAGACGCACGGCCCTTTATCCTCTCGGGATAACACTCAATGCTTATGAATACATCCACATGGGCATGTGGAAATTCGCCATACCCGTGTGCACGACCCACAGGGGCAGACACACGTCCCTGTGGCTTCTCTGTCCAACCGAGAAACTATGAGTTTTTCCCACGCCCGTGGGGAAATTCCACACAGGCATGGACCTTCAAAGGACAGATCACAAGGGCACTCACACCACCCTGTGTTTTCTCTTGATGGAGGAGAACTCTTCTGCAAAGATCTACACGGGTATGTGGAAATAACTCACGTCCATATGTATTTCACAAGGCCATCCACAAGGACAGACGCACGCCCCTGGGTCTTCTCGGGATAAATCTCTAAGTCTCAACGGAAAAACACACGCCCATGTGGAATTAACCCATGAGTGTATGACCATCACAAGGCCGTTCACATGGCAGAGGCACGCCCCTTTTTCTTCTCTAGATGAGGTCTGAACGCAAACACAAGCCCTTGTGGAAATTCCACACGACCTTGTGTCTTCTTTGGATAACTTAGAAAAAATTTACAAGCTTTGCATAAAATTTCTATGCATTTACAAGAACTCAAAGCCTGGCTCCATTATGTAAAAGTAACAAAAAAAAACATGAAAATCATGCTCAAACGACCACGATACTTCACCACACACATTTAAGCATATGAAAACTACCAAAGATCCATGAGAAAATCATAACAATAGCATGTATAACATCAAGATGCCAACAATCAAACTCTTATTTATGCAAACATTAACTTAAACCTAGGAAAATAGTAAATAGTTGGGTTGCATCCCAAGAAGCGCTTGTTTAACGTCACTTTTCTTAACATACCTTGCCTTACCTCACGGGGGCTCATAGATTAAGGTTTTCCTCTTAACCATAGCTTGGAAGCATGATGAACATAGTCTTCTGACAATGGTGGGAAAGTTGTCGAGTTTGTTACCACACAAGAGTTCGTCACCCATGTTTTGTTCTTGTACATCCCCAATAGCCTTGGGATGTTTCTTGTGGCGTCTCCTTGCCCACTTCATCTTCTAGAGCATCTTCTTTATGATTCCGGTGGTAGGTTGTGCTTTCTCGTCTAAACCAATATCACGTCTTCATTATCCATCTCTTGGGCTGGTAACCCCTCGTATGGGTCCAGATTCATCATTTTCTGCACATATTCATTGATTAGTTCAATTGTGACAAGATCCCCTTGCGTATATCACGGGTTTGTCGAAGTAATAATCCCGGGTGAGCGAGGGTCGAATCCACAGGGAGTAGGGAGTAAAGACACTTAATTCGATTCTTAGCTATGTGGAGTATCAACAATGATAAGTGTGATAATGATTCAATTCTCAACAATTAAAAGCAACAAGTAAGAGAGCAAAAGTAAGGAGGAGGTAAGGTAATCGATAAAGATGGGGTACTCGGATGATGCTTCACCTAGGATAATCGCTTCAAGTGCAAGAACTCTCTATTATGCTTCCTAATCAATGCAATGGTAAGTCGTGGAAATACTTACATACATAGTCCCAAATCTAAGGTCAACTATGCCTAACTCTATTCATGTCCCGGAGGAGAGATTAAATAACCTCTCAACCTCGCACTCGAATAAAGTTACAATGAGCTCTAGGGATTCCAAGTGATAAATCGCTTCCTAATTATAGACCTAACCCTTTGGTCCAGGCGGAAGGTCCCTAGCCACAATTAAGCCCTAGATACTAAGATCCCCTCAACACTTCACTCCATTACACGCGCAACTAGGCCCCAGCGGAGGTTCATCCCTTAGACCATTCACTCTATTATGGCTGCAAAGAACTCAAGGAACGGAGGTAGAATCTATCACGTCGGAGGTGAAAGGGGACACTCCTGTACCTCTCGACTCACCCTCTCAACCCTCTCCAACCTAGCTTTGTCTAACGCTCGTGGTGTGTCACTCACTCACAAGGTTACCAACAAGAACTCTCAACCCTAGTGTCACTCTAGGGGAAATGTTCATACAATCAAGTATTCAAGGTTGGAACTCACAATAAGCATTAATTTATTGAAAGCATAATAAAGAAGTTCAATGAAACGAATACATCCTAGGGTTCACAATCACCCAAGTACCCACTAGGGGTTTAGCTCTCCATGGAGCTAAGTACAATCAAAGAAATCGAATGTAAAAGCAATAAATCCATAAAGAAACCCCCTCGATGGTCGTGTCAATGGTCTTGTGGAGAGTCCTCTACTCGTCGCAAGGAATCCTTTGTCCATCCTAGGATACACCTCGCCGGATCGATGCCGACGAAAGCTCTCCCAATAACCTTCTTCCAAATAACGCCCGATGTCAGAGCCATAGAACCTCTCCAAAACCCTAACCAATACCCCTCAAAACCCTAGCCGAAGCCCTCTCTCAAGTTGGGGAAAAGATGGAGAAAAGAATACCAAAATCGGGGCTGAATCGGCTTTAAATAGGGCTGGAATCGGGCAACTCCACGGGCGTGGACGCTACACGCGCCCGTGCGGAATTTCCACATGGGCGTGGATAATTTCCACACGCCCATGTGGATTCTTTGTTTATCTGATTTCTCAGCCGCGTGAGCAAAGGTCGCTCACGATGCTTACTACGGTGTTGCTACGTTGCTCTGCTACATTCTTCGACCTGAATAACGTCCCAATTCCATACTTTTATCGGGGTAGCATAAAGCGGGCACACGCTCACGTCGTGAATCACTTGCTTCTTCAATGATATATATGTTGGTGGAGCTCTTGTTCTTATATGCATAAGACGGAATGCTCGATCGTGATCGCCTTTTGTGCCCCTCCAAATGGATGTGCTCACTTGAATGCGAGGGAGGTTGGCACACACTCTAGCATCTCACACCGTCCCTATGTCTTCGAGTTTGAACCTTATCATGATCTCCTCCAAAATAGGTGCATTATAATCCACATTGGCCTATTTCCTTCATACTCATCCTCACAAACATACTTGCATAAAAGTAACATAAAAACACACATATTAATGTAAAAACCTGAGAAAAGTAATGCTCAACATAAGGAATGAACACTTCGCATTCATATCGCATAAGCACTTATCAAACTTCCCCACACTTAAGCTTTTGCTTGTCCTCAAGCAAACATTAAAGACATTCTATGCATCAATGAAGAAAATATTGAAAGTGCTTGGCCATAGGTTCACCAAGGTATACAGAGAAAGTATTCTACAAGTAAGGAAAATTTCAACACTAAATACGAAAAATCAATGCTCTAGCTAAAAACTTAAATAAAAAAGGACAACAAACCCGAATTTCGTGTAAGTGTGTGAACTCACTCAAAACAACCCAAGTTATACTCCTCAAAGTTCTAAGTACAAGGGACTTATTTATCGACAAAAGTGATAAAAATTTTAAAAGATGGTAGTAGCTTCACACATCCTCTAAGGTAGCCCTTTCCAAATCGGCCGCTAAGGTGGCTTTCACACTTTCGAGGTGGTAGCTCTTTCTACCAGAGTGGTAGCTTTCACTCATCCTATGAGATAACTCTTTCTCTCATTAGGGCATAACTAGTATCCGACTTGTGAGAGTAGCTTCATGCTTCATAGGTGGTAGCTCTTTACACCCAACAAACACAAATAAAAAATAAAACTATTTTGTTCCTTCTTTTCATTTTCCAGTTTTTGTTTTTCAAAATTTAGCAAAAGAAGTAAACCTAACTAGTCCCTTTAACATCAAACATGAGTTTCCAATAGATTTCAAAGAGTGAGTAGTGCACTAAGTGTAAATCGGGCAAAAATTCCTAAAAATTCAAGCAAGAACTAGAGCATGAAAACATTCAATGTTAACAATTCTCCTAGACTTAAGAATACAATGCTTGCAACTAAGGTGAACCGTCATTGGCTAAGTGAGCATATATCAATCAAGAACAATAGAAAAGATGTGCGCATTATGAAACTCCCCCCCACACTTAAGTTGTACATTGTCCTTAATGTGCACATGCAAACTCACTCAAAATATATATATCATTCAAAAATAGATGTGGGGTAAGCAATCAAAACAATACTCCTCTGACTCCTAGTGTTGCGTTTGATAAAGCTAGTTCGTTGGGAGTAGTGTTCCAACGGGTTGTGAAGCTCACACGACCAAGTGCCTCAGCACCTTCGCCGTGCCCATGACTAAGCCTCAATTCCCAAGAAGACAAGACCACCTGTACGCATACACGAGGGGGTTCAGTGAAGCTCAATAAAGATAAAATAACTCGAGTGTATATAAAAGATGAAGCAATGAATACAACTCGATGATGCGAAAATGAAAATAAACTCAGAAGGGGAATCCTTTCTGAGTGAACAAGTCTAAAAACAAGAAAAATAAAATAAAATGCAAGAAAGTAAAGGAGAAGTCAAGTGTCGGTGCTGCTCTCAGGCTCCTGTGCTACTGCTACTGCTGGAGACGCACATGGTGGGTCCACCGGTGCTGGGGTCGAGGATGGAGGTGCTGGAGTAACTGAGGGGGCCTGAGGAGTCCTCGGCCGCAATTTAAATGATGAGGCGACGTCTCACTCTAAAATCTGCTGTAACACGTTGAAACGCGCCATGAACTCTGTGTACTGAGTAGCCTGCGTAGTCCTAATCTGGGCAACCTCAGCTCGGACCACAGCCACCTCTGCCCGTATCACTCCCAAGGCGCTTTCGAGCCTCTCAAAACGATCATGGGCTCGAGATGGTGAAATCATACGCACAGGGGGTGGTTCCTCTGCCACTGGATGTGTCTCGGTCTCCATCGGTGCTGGTTGGGGCTCGGGAGCGGAATAAGATGCCCCAGCTTCATCCTCGAATGGTATATTCAGCACATAAACACCATTTGAATATTTTCGGACTAACCTCATGAGCCTCATTGTCTCTAACCCAAGTGGTTCTGGTATTATCGCCTTCTCAGTTCCGCTGATTTTGTCTCTTCAGACCCATCCCCACAATGAGTCTGGTAATATATGGACCCGAGAAGATGACACCCAATCTAGGATATTGTCCTTGATGCTTCAAATACTCTGCTAAAATATGCCCCAGATGGACTGGTTCGTTCCGAACCATGGAGTACAAGTACAGAAGCTCTTGCTTGTTGATGACTCCCGTGCTATCACCGCGACCATTCACTGACCTACTTATGATGGCATGAAGATATCTAAAACTAGGTCGAGATAAACATGAGGCCTTAGACACTCCTGGTTCATATCACCCCTTTCCACATAATAATGTATACGCCTCAATGGGAGATAAACCTGACATGTCAATTGGAAGATTCTCATACTCCTCAGTTTTAGTATACTCTTCATCATATAGACCAAGTCTAGTGGAAAATTATATGACACTCATACTATGATGTTGCCCAAAAGCTCTGAACTGAATAGCGCCGACACTATCAAAATGAGCATAAGAGCAGTCGAACTCAAACGAAGCAAGTACCTCCAAAGTGAGTGTGCGGATAGCAAGGTCATGAATATTCAATAATTTGTGCCACTCATCGACCAATAATAATTTCTCGACCTGTCGACCATATCATCCACTAGCTGCACCTTCCAAAGTAACCCAACATCCGGGATTCGCGTTTGACCAAACTTAAGCTTCTTTAACTGCTCAAACCGAGCTTGATGCGCAGGCAGTGTGAATTCCATGACTTCCGGCTCAGGGGTAGGCTTTCGAGGATGTTTAGCAACTGCTTTCTTTGATTTGGTGGCCATACCAACATGTATTAGAAAAAAGAACATCAATCAGTTCCATTCAGACTGTAGGAAGATACAACACACGTCCGTGCAGAAATTCCACACGGGCGTGGATAATTTCCACGGGGCGTGGAAAACGTACGACCCTTGTAACCAATCTCCATACCACACTCTCTATCTCACTTCCAGATTGTCTTAAAAACAAATCATAACCATTTTAACATGAAAACGGTGTGTATTATCCATTTCAAACGTGACTAGTTAGTTAGATTCAAATGAAATTGAAGAAGAGAGGAAATCAAGGCCTACCGATGAGCTGAACTTAAACACCCCTACAATCCACACAATGCTCAATCAATCGACTCTAAGACGACAATAGGAGGGGACGAGAATGTCGAAAAATGCTCTTTGGGGGGCTTAGGGTTATTTGAGGAGAAAGGTGTGACTATTGTATTGGGAGAGCGGACGGTCTTTTAACTCCTGGAGATCCACACGGGCGTGCGGGGAATCGTCCCACGCCCGTGCGCCCTCAAACGAAGGATTCACGATGGTAGACGCACGCCCCGTGGCCTCGCCCGGATATTCAAGAAAAATATTATACACGCCCGTGCGGAATTTCCACACGGCCGTGGCCATTCATATGCCTAACTCACAGGGGTGGTTACACGCCCCTGTATCTTCTCGGGATGGAGAGGACTCCTCTGCAGATTCTCGCACGGGCGTGCGGAAATTACCCACGCCGGTGTGTGGTTCACGAGGTCGCTCACAAGGGCGAGTCCACGCCCCTGTGTGCTCTCTGGATAATCCGCCCAACTCTGCAGGAATTTACACGCCCGGTGCGAAAAATTACCCATCGGGCGCAGATCGTTGCATGGTCGCTCACAGGGGCAACCGCACGCCCCGTGCCTTCCCCGGATGAGCTCGCGAGATACACCCACGGGCGTGTGGAAATTTCACACCGCTGTGTTTTTCTCTCGGATGACTTAGAAAAAAATCTGCGAGCTCTGCAGAAATTCTCTGAACATGTTTACACACTCGGACCCCGCCTCTATTATGCAAAATTTTACCAGTGAAAAACACGAAATAGACCCCAAACGACCAAACTTTGCCAATTCCTCATAAAACACACGATGAATTTTAAAAACCCACAACAAAAATCGCAAAGACATAAGCATCTAAAAATTAAGACACCAACACTTAACAATTTATTTCATGCAAACAAACTAAACTAAAAGATAAGAAAAGCAGTAAATTGCTTTGGTTGCCTCCCAAGAAGCGCTTGTTTAACGTCACTAAGCTTGACATACCTTGCTTTTACCTCACGAGGTTCATGGAGGAAAAAAATACTTCTCTATTGTCACTGCAAATTTCTCCGCCATAGTATGGTTTCAGCCTATATCCATTCACCTTGAATGTGCCCTTCTCTGGATGACTAATCTCAATGGCTCCATGAGGTGAAACTTCGGTTATGTTATACGGACCAGACCACCTTGATTTAAGTTTCCCTGGGAATAAACGTAGACGGGAGTTGAATAGTAGCACCTGATCGCCGGCTTTGAAGTCCTTCGAAATTTTAATATGCTTGTCATGCCACTTCCGAATTCTTTCCTTATATATCCTTGCATTCTCATATGCCTTCATCTTCCATTCATCTAGTTCGTTTTAGATGTAATATTCGTTGCTCTCCGATTTGCGCAAGTCGAATTCATCACTTTAATTGCCCAATACGCTTTGTGCTCTAATTCCACCGTAAATGGCAAGATTTTTCCATATACTAAATTATAGGGAGTGGTCCCTATTGGTGTTTTATATGTCGTCTCTATGAGGCCAAAAGCGTGTCGTCCCAACCTTTCGGACTCAATCTCGCTTTACCTTGTTCCACTCGCTTTTGGTTAAGATTCTCTTTGAGCTCTCTGCTTTGTAACCTCCACTTGCCCACTCGTTTGTGGATGGTAAGGAGTCCCAAGACGATGATGAACCCCATAACGCTTTAACACTTTTGCCAATTGTGTGTTACAAAAATGGGTTCCCCGATCACTAATGATAATTCTTGGAGTTCGAAATCGAGCAAATAACTTCTTAAGAAATTTCACCACGCTCTTGCATCATTAGTTGGAAGAGCTCTGGGCTTCCACCCATTTGGAAACATAGTCAATCGCTACCAAAATGTATTGATTGCCATTAGACTTTGGAAATGGTCCCATGAAAATCAATTCCCCATACATCAAACACCTCTCAAAAATTGCATAGGGTTTTTGTGGCATCTCATCCTTTCGTGATAAGTTTCCGACCCTTTGACAACTATCACATCGTGAAAACAGAACTGATGAACATCTTGGAATAAGGTCGGCCAATAGAACCCAGCAGCTAGAACCTTCTTTGCAATTCGACTTAATGCATAGTGCCTCTCCACTGGCCTGAGTGACAATGCGCAATGATGTTCAACCCTTCCTCCCTAGAAACACACCTTCGCACCACCTGATCTGCACAAATATGGAACAGGTACGGATCTTCCCAAAAAAATTCTTAAGGTCACTGAAAAATTTCTTCTTCTGCTGAAAGCTTAAACCTTGCTTCAATACCCTTCCTGACAGATAATTTACAAAATCTGCAAACCATGGGGTATCTTCTGATTCTGATTCCTGTACCACATACAGATGTTCTTCAGGGAAGAAATCATTAACTTCCTTGCTTGCCGGTTCTTGCCCCTCACAACCCTCCAATCTCGACAAATGATCGGCAACCAAATTCTCTGTCCCCTTTTTATCTTTGATTTCCATATCGAATTCTTGCAACAACAATATCCACCGAATCAATCTTGGCTTCGCATCTGTCTTGTTCATTAGATAGCAGAGTGCAGAATGATCTGTGAACACGGTGACATTAGATAGGATGAGATATGGTCTGAATTTATCAAAAGCATACACTACTGCTAATAGTTCCTTTTCAGTAGTGGTGTAATTCTCTTGTGCACTTGTGAGAGTCTTGCTAGCATAATAGATCAGTTGAAATTGCTTATTTCTTCTCTGACCCAAAACCGCTCCCACTGCATAATCACTAGCATCACACATTACTTCAAATGGCTTACCCCACTTCGGTGTTGTTAGGATTGGTTCTTGCACTAACTTCTCTTTCAATACATTGAATGCATTCAGACAGTCGTTTCCGAAGTCAAAAGGGTTATCCTTCTCCAAAAGTTTGGTCAATAGTTGGGAGATTTTCAAAAAGTCCTTAATAAATCTTCTATAAAAACTTGCATGACCCAAGAAACTGCGGATCCCTTTTACATTCGTAGGTGGTGGAAGCTTGTCAATTATCTCTATCTTCGCCTTATCCACCTCCATACCTGCCTTAGAAATCTTATGTCCAAGGACAATGCCTTCTTGTACCATAAAATGACACTTCTCCCAGTTAAGGACGAGATTTGTCTCTTCACATCTCACTAATACTCTTTCCAAATTGTTTAAGCAAGCATCGAAAGAGCCCCCGAATACTGAAAAATCATCCATGAAAACTTCCATAATATCTTCGAGAAAGTCGTCAAAAATTGCCGTCATGCAGCGCTGAAATGTTGTAGGGGCGTTACACAACCCGAAAGGCATTCTTCTATAAGCAAAGGTTCCATAAAAGCAAGTAAATGTGGTTTTCTCCTGATCTTCTGGGGCTATCGGAATTTGAAAGTATCCTGACATGCCATCAAGGAAACAGTAGAAATGATGCCCCGCTAGTCGCTCCAACATTTGGTCAATGAATGGCAGAGGAAAGTGATCTTTCCGAGTGACGTCATTTAGCCTTCTATAATCAATGCAGACTCGCCAACTAATAACTGTCCTCATGGGGATTAACTCATTCTTTTCATTCTTCACTATTGTTATTCCTCTTTTTTTCGGGACAACTTGAGTCGGACTCACCCACTTGCTGTCGGATATGGGGTAGATAATTCCTGCATCCAAAAGTTTTATTACCTCCACCTTAACAACCTCCTTCATATTCGGGTTCAATCTTCGCTGAGGTTGGATCACAGATTTATAGTCATCCTCCATTGGGATCTTATGAGTGCAGAATGATGGATTTATACCCTTAATGTCGGAGATCTTCCATGCGATGGCTGATTTGTGCTTTTTCAACATGCTAACAAGCTTATCCTTTTGTTCCGCAGATAAGTTCGACGCCACGATTACAGGGAGTTTAGAGACCTCTATTAGGAATGCATATTCCAAATGTGCTGGAAGAGTTTTAAGCTTAAGTTATGGTGGTTCGACAATTGATGGCTGCAAGCTACCCTCCTTTAATTTATCAATCTCCTCGAAATCATTCGCCTCCTGTTCAAAGTTACTCTCTTCCTTTTCCACCTGAAAATCTATTTCTTTACAATCTGCAATCGATATCAACGTGTCCATTCCATAGAATTTCAAATTTGAAATAGCAACTCCAACTGAAAAGAGTTCTTGCTTCTGATCTTGATAGGAAGAATCAAACCTAGCAAGGATTCTTTCTACACTCTCCTCTAACTGGTCACTCATTGACAATGAAGTAGATTCCTCAAACTACTTTATCACATTATCTAAGACACAGCTTTGCCCTTAAATCCTGGCGATGTACTGTTCAACCGATTCTTCTAATGGGTGTTGAGTTGTACATTGTCCATGGTAAGAATAACACGATATGTCATTCCATGCAACTCTTTGAACTTTCTGCTCTACGTGTTCAGCCATCCTCATGATAGTATCAACTGATTCAAACATGTTGATAATTTTCTGCAACAAAAAGAAATAAGGAAAAATTAGAGCAATGATAGAATAAGAAGATATGAAATAGAGAGTGTGATAAAATAGCTAAGAAAACAAAGTGCAAAGTATCTCTAAACGCCTAGCTCCCCTGCAACCGTGCCAAAAACTTGACAAGATCTCCTTGCGTATATCCCTAAGTGCACGAGTTTGTCAAGTAATAATCCCGGGGTGAGCGGGGTCGAATCCACGAGGGAGTAGGGAGTAAAGACACTTAATTTGATTCTTAGCTATGTGGAGTATCAACAATGATAAGTGTGATAATGATTCAATTCTCAACAATTAAAAAGCAACAAGTAAGAGAGCAAAAAGTAAGGAGGAGGTAAGGCAACTCGATAAAGATGGGGTACTCGGGATGATGGTTCACCTAGGATAATCGCTTCAAGTGCAAGAACTCTCTATTATGCTTCCTAATCAATGCAATGGTGAGTCGTGGAAATCCTTACATACATAGTCCCAAATCTAAGGTCAACTATGCCTAACTCTATTCATGTCCCGGAGGAGAGATTAAAATAACCTCTCAACCTCGACTTTTCGAATAAAGTTGCAATGAGCTCTAGGGATTCCAAGTGATAAATCGCTTCCTAATTATAGACCTAACCCTTTGGTCCAGGCGGAAGGTCCCTAGCCACAATTAAGCCCTAGATACTAAGATCCCCTCAACGCTTCACTCCATTGCACGCGCAACTAGGCCCAGCGGAGGTTCATCCCTTAGACCATTCACTCTATTATGGCCGCAAAGAACTCAAGGAACGGAGGTAGAATCTATCACGTCGGAGGGGAAAGGGGATGCTCCTGTACCTTTCGACTCACCCTCTCAACCCTATCCAACCTAGCTTTGTCTAACGCTCGTGGTGTGTCACTCACTGACAAGGTTACCAACAAGAACTCTCGACCCTAGTGTCACTCTAGGGGAAATGTTCATACAATCTAGGATTCAAGGTTGGAACTGATAATAAGCATCAATTTATTGAAAGCATAATAAAGAAGTTCAATGAAATGAATACATCCTAGGGTTCACAATCACTCAAGTACCCACTAGGGGTTTAGCTCTCCATGGAGCTAAGTATAATCAAATAAATCGAATGTAAAAGCAATGAATCCATAAAGAAACTCCCTCGATGTTCGAGTCAATGGTCTTGTGGAGAGTCCTCTACTCGTCGTAAGGAATCATTTGTCCAGCCTAGGATACACTCTCGCCGGATCGATGCCGACGAAAGCTCTCCCAATAACCTTCTTCCAAATGACGCATGATGTCGGAGCTGTAGAACCTCTCCAAAACCCTAGCCAATAACCCTCAAAACCCTAGCCGAAGCCCTCTCCCAAGTTGGGGAAAAAGATGGAGAAAAAGAATACCAAAAATCGGGGCTGAATCGGCTTTTAAATAGAGCTGGAATCGGGCAACTCCACGGGCGTGGGACGCTACACGCGCCTCGCTGGAATTTCCATCTCTGCTTATCTCGATTTCTCGATCGGGACTGTGAGCAGTCTGCTATAGTGTTACTACGAGTGCTCGCTACATTCTTCAACTCGAATAACGTCCCCAATTCCATACTTTTCATCGGGAGTAACACAAAGCGGGCACATGTTCACGTCGTGAATCACTTGCTTCTTCAATGATATATATGTTGGTGGAGCTCTTGTTCTTATATGCATAAGACGGAATGCTCGACTGTGACTCGCCTTTTGTGCCCCTCCAAATGGATGTGCTCACTCGAATGCCAGGAGGTTGGCACACACTCTAGCATCTCACACCTGTCATATGTCTTCGCATTTGAACCTTAGCAAGATCTCCTCCAAAATAGGTGCATTATGATCCACATTGGCCTATTTCCTTCATACTCAGCCTCACAACCATACCTGCATAAAAGTAACATAAAAACACACATATTAATGTAAAAACCTGAGAAAAGAATGCTCAACATAAGGAGTAAACACTTCGCATTCATATCGCACAAGCACTTATCAATTGGTAATGTTAAGAAAATAAAGAGTATCATCAAAGTTAAGAGAATATTGCATGGCTTCAGTGAGGCGGTATATTAACTTATCATCGCCAACCCTCAATGTCAACTCCCCACCGTGCATGTCGATAAGTGCCTTGGAAGTGTGCAAAAATGGCCTCCCAAGTATTAAAGGGACATCTACAAACTCATCGACATCTAATACTACTAAGTCCACGGGAAATATGTACTTGTTAACCTTGACAAGAACGTCTTCAATGATGCTAGTCAGATGCCTCACCGTTCGGTCCACCAATTGTAATGTTATCCGAGTGGGTCTAGGCTCACCAAAGCCTAGCTTCTGAAAGAAAGAGTATGGCATGATGTTGATACGGGTCCCAAAATCTGCTAATGCCATCTTTTCACCCAAGTTACCAATGTTGCACGGGATGATGAAGCTTCCTGGGTCTTTATTCTTGTTCGGCATATTCTTTTGCAACACCATCAAACAAGAGGCATCTAAGATCACTGATTCACTCTCCCTTAACTTCCTCTTGTTGGTCAAAAGATATTTCAAAACTTTTGCATACCGAGGCATTTGACAAAATGGCCCCACAAAAGGAATGTTGATGTGTAATTGCTTGAATAGGCCCAAGAACTTCTTGTATTGCTCATCATTTTGGTCGTTATTCAATCTTGAAGGATAAGGGATTCTTGGCTTGTAAGGTGGGGGGTCCACCTCTTTCTCCTTGTTTGCTTTTTCCTGAACCTCCACAACCTCAGGTGCTTCAACATTGGTCTTCTCACTTGGAAGCCTACCCTCGACCTTAGGACCCCTTCTCAAAGTGATCGCTTTCACATGTTCTTTTGGATTGGTCTCTATGTTACTAGGCAAGCTTTCAGTCTAGTCTGTCCGATAGAGACTTTGGAATTTGGCCTACTTGATTCTATAGATTGTACAATGAAGCGGTGTGGTTGCGAAGGATAGCTTTGACTGACTGAAACCGTGTATCCGATGATTGCACAAATCTGGTCAAAGCTTTCTCTAGATCGGTGATCCAGGTTTCCAAGCCTGAAACTCGATTCTCCATGTTCATGGCTTGTTGTTGTTGGAAACCCGGTGGTGCCATGGGCTTTTGTTGCCCTTGGTTACTGCATGAAAAATTGGGGTAGTTTCTCCACCCTTGGTTATAGGTGTTGCTAAAAGGGTTTGCCTACACTCTTCCTGGATTACCCACAAAATCTACTTATTCAGTTGGAACTGAAGTAGCAATCAAAATAAGACAGTCAGATGGCATATGCGAACCCCCACAACCATCACAACTTATGATTGCGGCTATCCTTGGTAAAGTCAATGTATCCAATTTCTTGCTCAATGCCTTTAATTGGCCTGCCAAGGATGTAACCGCATCAATTTCATGGAGTCCGGCCACTATCTTCTTTTTTCTTGCATTCTATTAGTAGTTATTCATAGCCATTTCTATTACCAACTGTCGGGCTTCTACAGGGTTGTTCCCCATTGTACCTCTTGCACCAGCATTTAGAAGTTGTCTTGTACTTGGGTTCAACCAATTGTAGAAAGTTTTAATAATCATCCATTCGAGGAACCGGTGTTAAGGACACTTCCGGAAAAGGTCCTTGAATCACTCCCAAGTCTTAAATAAGTATTCAAGCTCCATTTGAACAAATGAAGATATCTCATTATGAAGCTTTACCTACTTTCCCGGAGGGAAATACCTTGCAAGGAAAACTTTGACAATTTCATTCCATGTCGTGATAGATTCTCATGGTAAGGAATGAAGCCACTACTTCACTCTTCCTTTTAGAGAGAATGGGAAAGCCCTCAATCTGATAGCATCATCTGTAACATCGTTGATTTTCAGCATGTCACAAACATCCAAGAAGGTTTTAATGTGATTGTTTGGATCCTCATCAGCCAAACTATTAAACTGCGCCGACTGCTGTATCATTTGGGTGAATGCTGGCTTTAGCTCAAATTTTGGAGCTGTAATCAGAGGGCATACAATACTCAATTATGTGACTAGAACTGCGGGTCTGGCATAATCTGACAAAGTCCTCTGTTGCTCATTCTGTTTAACCATATTTTCTAACCTTTCAGCTTCTATCTCACCTTGATTTGATGGTTCTTGCACAGGTTCTTTACCCCTTCTTCAGAGTATACGTTCAAGATCAGGATCACCTCCAACCAATGTTGAAGGGTTCCCTCGGGTCATAACCTGATGCTGCAAATAAGGAAAGAAAACAAATTAGAACAATGATAGAATGAGAAAAATGTAAAATAGAATGAATGTTGAATAACTAAAATAGCAAAGTGCAAAGTGTCTCTAAACGCCTATTCCTTGACAAGGTCACCAAAAACTTGACACACCCCTTGAATGTGACCCGCAAGTGCACAGGTTTGTCAAAGTAATAAATCGCAAGTAAGTGGGGTATCGTATCCATAGGGAATAAGGAACAAAAACACCAAGATTGCTACTTAACTAAGTGGAGATGAAACGATGATGTTGTGAATAAAACTGAATGTAATCAAAGCTAAAGAAAATAAGAAAGACTGCACTGATGAAATGAGATGAGAGGGTATGCAATCGATAAAAGTGGAGTACTCGGATGTTGTTCCTTGTAGGATTATTGCTTCAAGTGCAAAACAAACTATTAGGCCTACTATCTGATGCTTAATGAGTCGTGGAAATCCTAAAATACACGGTCCCTAACCTAAGGTCAACTGTGACTAACTATACACTATGCCAGGTGGAGAAATGAATCAATCACAATACCTCACACTGTGTACAGTTGCAAGAAGCTCTAGGGATTCCAAATGGTAAACCCTATTCCTATGTGTAGATCTAACCATTTGGTCTAGCAAAAGACCCCTACTCACAATTAAGCCCAGGTGCTAAAATCACTTCAACGCTTCACTTTGTTGCTTGCGCAACTAAGGCCAGCGGAGTTCATCCCTTTGCCCTTCACTCTATTATGACTGCACAGAACTCTTGTAACGTGGAGGTAGGATAAATCATACCAGAGAGGAAAAGGGGGCGCTCTGCTAACTCTCGACTCACCCTCTCGACCCTCTCTAATCTTTATTTGTCTAACCCTCATGGTATGTCACTCACTCACAAGGATAACCAATATAGATTCTCAACCCTAGTGTCACTCTAAGGGAGAAATCATTCAGCATGCATTCAAGGTTGGAACTCAATTAAAAAATCAATTAAGGAAAGCATAATAAAAGGTTAATGCAACAAATCTATCCTAGAATTCACAAATCCAAGTACCAACTAGGGGTTTAGCCCTCCATGGAGAAAGATACAATCAATGATAGAATCGAAAGTAAAACATGTAATGCATAGTAAAACCTCCTCAATATTGGTGTCAATGGTTTTGTGGAGTAGCCTCGTCTTCTTCAAAGGTCCCCTTGTCAAGCCTTGGGCACACCTCGCCGACGAAAACTCCTCCAATAACTATCTTCCAAGAGAAACGCGGTGTTGAAGCCGTAGAACCACTCCAACAGCTTTGTCAAAGCCCTTCTAAACCCTAGCCACAAGCTTCTCAAAAGATAGAGAAAACATGGAAAAAAGGATCCTGAAATCGGGCTAACTTGTGGATTTAAATATGGCTAGAATTGGGAATTCACACGAGCATGTGGAATTTCCACACACCCGTTTGAATCTGTAAAAATCTAAATTTCGGCTCGCTATGAATAATAACTACTACAGTAAATTGCTACAGTACCTTGCTATAAAATCTACTTTGGCTTCTTTCTTTCATTCCTTACTTAACAACCCTGCATGCATAAAAGAACACAAATACACATGTATTAGCTATAAAATCTGATAAAAATAACGCTCATCATAAGAAATGAATACTTTGTGATCTTATTACACAAGCACTTATCAGCAGCAGTCGAAGTAATGGACTACCAGACTTGGTACTCAATCTTTCTAGCGTTCTGAACATGCTGATGACACGATTGATCCTCATCTGATTGAAACCGCTGCAAAACCCCCTACAATCCTCATCTGATCAGTCCCCCTGAAATATGCCCATATGTCTGATGATAAGACTGATGTAGGGACCGACAAACATGGCACTGATGCAAGGGCTACTCCCCTAATGTGCAATCCACACACTCACCTAATAGCCTAAATGAAGGTAAAACCCATCCACCATGCTCAATACGAAATCAAAATCGCATTGATTGACTACCCCATTACTGTCGCCACGTCCAATAATTGTGTGACTTAGCACATAATGAATGTAACAAAGTGTCAGAGAATGGAGTGTAGTGGTCTTGGTCCGACAAGGATTATAAATCGGTGTAGTGCTTAGTCATTTCTAAGCCTCCTCTACCAATTCCCTAGCAGGCCGGGAAGTCAGTAACTCATCATATGTGGGAGTTTTGGTGAACTCGCATCATATAATCCAACCAGACTGAGAATTCTATGAGGCTCATCTGCTATAGCGAGCCAAAGACTTGAAACTAAATGTAGCTAACACCTCAAGCACCAACTGCTCGTAGATGTTGTCTGTGATCTGAAACAACTGTCGCTATGCCCCGATAATTAGTAATCTATGAACATCCTCCTTGGGTCTGCTCTATCGAAGAACCATCCCATACAGTTTCCCGAGATTTGCCAAAATGATGACGGGATAAATGTGTGTAGTGCTCCTAGTGCGCCAGAGTGTTGAATGTAGGTCTGTAGTTTGTGCCAGGAGTGGATGTCACACTAGGGGATGTTTGGATGGCCTAGAAATAGTGTGTTTCTTTGGCATTATATACAAAAGGAATGAACGCAATTAGTACATGAAACTGATAAAACAGGGGCGGCACAATTATGCGAGGAGTATGAATAATGTGTTCATCCAGAGGACACAATCATACACTCCCCTTTTCACCTTCACAAATAAAGGGAGACTGATGCAGCGGTATACTCGAACTGTTGATTCGCGCATGAATACCCAGTACAAGTCTTCAAAACCTGTTGATCAAAGATAGCCAGGAATTGGAAAAAAAAAAGAGAGTAAATTTTATTACTCAAGAGAATGACTATTACAAAAACTGATCCTACTCTCGCCCATAAGTTTACATTAAATAGGAAAAATCAAAGATATGAAAATAATCCTAAAACGGAGATAATTCAAAAATATACCAAAAATGGTAAATTTTCAAATACCGTCAAGAAATAAAAGAGTTAAAAAAATAAATGCTAACGACATAAACTGCTTACAAATCAGAGATTTCTAGCCAAACGAATAGTGAAATCAATTATTACTATAAATAGCAAAATCTGGTTTTTTGAGGCCTAAACGATGGAATTTGGCCGAAATCATGCATGATTCACAAGTTTGCGCAGCAAACTGTGACTTGTGTCCGTTGGTCCGTTTCCCATCAGACTAGGCCCAAGAAACCCAAAAACTCCACCGCCCGGCGAATTACTAAAATACCCTAATTACTTCGAGTCCCACTTCCGCATGAACGCGCATGCCATCTCCTCAATACGGCCCGCATCATTCTCCCCAGGCGGGATAGAATTCGACCCCGAATTTTCATCATCTGAAGAGTCTCCATAGTAGGGTAACAAATGTTTGATATTGAAGACATCCGCAGTTCGGATATGGCTAGGTAGTTGAAGCCGGTAGGCATTGGAATTAATCTTCTCAATAATCTCGACAGGCCCAATTTTTTTTGCCTTGAGCTTACTATACTCCCTAGTAGAAAAACACTCTTCAGATAATACAGCCCACACAAAGTCACCCACCTCGAACTCACTATGGCACGGTGTTGGTCAGCATGCCTCTTGTAACATGCATTTGAGGAAGTTAAATTGTCAAAGACGGTCTTCTGAATGTCTTGTAACCCCGTGACAAAATAAGCAGCCTTTCCATGGACTTTAGTCTTTGCCGAGAAAGGAAGGAGGTCAAGTGGTCCACGGGGAAGCGCCGAATACACCACCTGAAATGGGCTGAACGCTGTACTCCTGTTGGTAGCATGGTTGTGAGCGAACTCTGCCTGATTCAACTTCATGTCCCACCCTTTCGGATGGTCTCCCACAAGGCAACGCAGCAAGTTACCGAGGGAGTGGTTGACGACTTCTGTCTGCCCATCCGACTGAGGATAATATGCACTGCTCATGTTAAGCTGCGTATTCAACATCTTCCATAGGCTTCACCAAAAGTGACTAAGAAACCGTGTATCTCTGTCGGAGACAATGGAGGACGGAAGGCCATGGAGGTGGTAGACATTGACAGCATCGATAGTTTTCTTGTAGGGGATGAAGTGCGCCATCTTGGAAAAGCGGTCTACCACAACAAAAATTGAATCACTGCCACGCTGGGTACGGGGTAGTCTAAGTACAAAGTCCATGCTGATGTCTGTCCATGGCCGTAAGGGTACCGGCAGCGGCATATAAAGGCCGGCGTTGGTGGCTCCCCCTTTAGAGATCTGGCAAATCCGGCACTGCTGGACAAATTTTTCCACCTCCTTGCTCATGCCCGGCCAGAAGTAAGAAGACTGAACCATGTGGAGTGTTCGGTCCCGTCCCACATGCCCTTCGCCATGCAACTCCCTAATGATCTGCATCCGTAGGCTGCAATCTAGAATACAGGGCTGATTTCCCCGGAATAAGTACCCATCATACAGCACGAAATCCGTTCGCTTTGCCGCTTGGACATCCAAGAAAATCTCTGAAAAATATGGGTCAGTAGCAAATAAATCACTAAAAGAGTCAAAACCGGGTACCTCGACTCTAATTGTGACCAAAAGGTTGCTACGCCTACTGAGCGCGTCCGCCACACGGTTAGAGACGCCAGCTTTATGCTTGACAACAAAGGTGAACTCATCGAGAAAGTTCATCCACCGGCCATGGCGTGTGGACAACTTATCTTGCTGGTGGATATGTCGGAGGGCGGCATGATCTGTGTACAAGATAAACTCCGGATTAATCAAATAGTATATGACCACTGACTTGCCAATGAAGGGTCGCGGTAGTTGATTCATGACCCTCATAAACGTGCTAGTTGTGTTGGACAAACCAAATGGCATCACCATCCATTCCTATAGTCCCTCACGCGTCTTGAAGGCGGTCTTCCATTCGTCACCAGGCCGCACGCGTATTTGGTGGTACCCGTTCTTCAGGTCCAATCGCGTGAACACCGTAACACCACTAATCTGGTCGAGCAAGTCATCCAAGCGAGGGATAGGAAACCGGTACCTGATAGTAATTTTGTTGATGACTCGACTATCGACACACATCTGCCAAGTGCCATCATTCTTTAGCGTCAACAAGGCTAGGCCTGCGCATGGGCTCATGCTTTCACGGATGTGCCCCTTCACCAGCAGCTCCTCTACTTGACGCCTTAATTCCTCATGCTCCCTTGGACTCATTCGGTAATGTGGTCGGTGAGGTAGGACAGAGCTTGGCTGTAGATCTACATGGTGCTGGATGTCTCGAAGAGGTGGCAGGCCCTCCGGTAGGTCATCGGGCAAGATATCCCGAAACTCCTCCAGAAGAGGAAGAACAACTTTTGGAATCTCTACATCTTCCAAGCCTTCAGTGACTGCCTTACCGAGTAAGATGAACACCGTTTCTGCCCCCTTCAACTTCTTCCGAATGGAGCATAAGATAACAGGTTGATGTTGGTTGATGGTGGATTCTCCATTGGTTTGCTGGGTACTAGCACCAACTTTACTCCTCCGTAGGTGAAACTGTAGGAGTTCGCGCGCCCATCATGGAAAACCCTCCGATCATACTGCCAGGGTCTTCCTAACAATAAATGGCACGCATCCATAGGCACGACATCACACCATGCTTCATCCCTGTACTTCACGCAGATGGAGAATGTAACCAAAGCTCGTTTAGATACTGTCAACTCTCCTCCTCTCTTTAGCCATGCTAATTTGTACGGTGCAAGATGTTGTTCGGTGGAAATCCGGAGCTTCTGCACAGCTTCTTCAGATATGATGTTCTCACAGCTACCTGCATCAATTATGAACTGACATACCTTACCAGGAATAGTACAGGAGGAGTGGAAGATATTGGTTCGCAACCAATCATCTTCCGTAGCTCGAGGCGTCAGGCAAGATCTGCGCACAACTAGAGCCGTCCCCACATCTCCCTCAACTATCTCTTCATCGAGGTCACCCTCATCATACAGTGGTGGAAGTACTTCCGTTGTGTCTTCTTCCTCCTCCGCCAACATAACTCGTTTGCCCCCTTTCCGAAAGTCGGCTTGGCGGTGACCCCTCTCTCCACAACTAAAGCATTGTATATTGTTATTGCTGCCTCCTCTAACAGCAGTGACATCCGCCGGTCAAGCGGTGGGAGCCGCTCCCCGAGTCACACCTCTCGAGCTAGTGCCGATCTGTCTGCTACTGTTGGGAGTCCCACCCGAGCTAATAGAGGATGATCGTCGTTGCTGTCGCTCAATAATTAGTGCTTGCTGATGGGCCGTCGAGATGGAGACTGGATCGAACAGGTTGACTGTCTCCTGGATCTGAGTGCGCAAGCCACCAATATACCTTGCCACTAACTGATCTGTGGATTCTTGAACTTCATTCCGAGCCAACAACTGATAGAACTCAGTGGTGTATTCCTCCACAGTGTGCGTTCCTTGGCGAAGATTGTGCATTTGGCTGAAGATTATGCGCTGATAATTGTGCGGTAAGAAGTTAGAGCGCATGTGTTTCTTCATCTTCTCCCAAGAATTGATCTTGCCTTTTCCCAACCTGCTGCGGTTGAGTTTCAGTTGTTGCCACCATGCAGTTGCACGCCCACGCAGTCGTATTGCCACTAGCGCCACTCTTTTATCCTCCGGGACTCCTTTGAACTCCAAGACTTCCTCAACGGTGGTAAGCCAATCAAGGAACTCCTCCGCTTGTAGTCCACCATGGAATTATGGAATATCTACCCATATGCCAGATTCCCAACGCCTATCTTCATCGCTGTGGTAACTGGTGTCAACCCCACGATCTCGTCCTCCCCGACGCCCTGCGATGACAGTAAAGTAACCATTGTCTTCCTCCATGGTGCCATCACTCCCACTCTCGGAGACACGCCCTTGATTGCCGCCACCCATCAATTGGGCAATCCATTCAGTCAATTCCTCCATCATCCGCTCCATCCGAACATCCAAGATGCGGCCAACACGCTGCTCAAATCTAGCATCATCATCACGATCGTAGATCTCCTCCACCCTTTGTGTAGGTCGTCCCGTACCACGTCCTCGCGGTGCCATGATCGCTTCGTCTCTGGTACCAAACTGATGCAGCGGTATACTCGAATTGTTGATTCAGGCACGAATACCCAGTACAAGTCTTCAAAACTTGTTGATCAAAGATAGGCAGGAATTGGAAAAAAAAAGAGTAAATTTTATTAGTCAAGAGAATAACTATTACAAAAACTGATCCTACTCTTGCCCATAAGCTTACATTAAATAGGAAAAATGAAAAGATATGAAAATAATCCTAAAACGGAGATAATTAGAAAATATACCAAAAAATGGTAAATTTTCAAATTAGAGATTTCTAGCCAAAGGAATAGTGAAATCAATTATTACTAAAAATAGCAAAATCAGGGTTTTCGAGGCCTAAACGATGGAATTTGGCCGAAATCATGCATGACTCACGAGTTTGCACAGCAAACTGTGATTTGTGTCCGTTGGCCCGTTTCCCATCAAACTAGGCCCAAGAAACCCAAAAACTCCACCGCCCGGCGAATTACTAAAATACCCTTATTACTTCGAGTCCCACATCCGCATGAACGCGCATGCCATCTCCTCAATACGGGCCGCATCAACGATCATGCTAGGGTTTGAGACACAATCGTGTACTAAGGCAGTTGTCTTCCTCGAAGGGTTGCACAATGCTTTTACTCAAAAATCATGCAAACATCAAATAGCAAACACAAAGATTGATCTTGGAAAAACCAAAACATTCGAAAATCTAGAGGAGGATGGTCTAAAACTCCCAAATGGAATCAAAGGTAAGGCCGACAGCTTACAAAAGTTGACGAGCATGATGAGGAAGCAACAATATGGGCTCGATCAAAATCTTGTGAGAAAACCACAAAATCTCTATAATAAAAAGAGAAGGGAGGAATGGGAGACTGGGGGTTACGATGAACATTTTAAATGAAAGGTTGCGGCCAATGTCAGTTGGGATTTGAAACATAAGGTTCAGAGGCCGAAGGGTTGCGACTGGACACACCCCGAGCATGATCTTGCTAAGATAACCAGGAAGGACACGATCATTCCTAGGGCGTCTCACTCCCCCTGAAAATCTTAGGAAAGTTTCCCACGATCAAATGGGGAAAAATGATCATGAAAAGAACAAGCAAGCTGTACAACCCTTCCTATCACGATCATGTCCGACCCATGTCGCCCCTAAGTTTTACAAAATGCAAGCCAGTGAAAATTAGTGGCACACGCATGGGTGTGCCGAGCCCCTATGCAACCAAAAACTCCAGGAAAGAATATATCCTTCCTCCAAAATAAATGATTTGGCCAGACAAGATAAGAAATAACACTGTTGAAAAATGCACCAAAAAAAACCTCGAGGGACATCAGTTAAAGCAAACCATAGCATAAATAGATAGACTAAAACACAAAGAAGGAAAAATAAAACCCAAAGGACACAAACAAAAGGAAACAAAATACTTGTGTTTCCTCCCAAGAAGCGCTTGTTTTACATCACTAGCTTGGCGTACCTGTTTAGTCCTTATGGAGGTTCATGGAATGGAAACCTCTTATTGTGACCTGAAACATAGCTACAAGAATATGGTAATAATGATTTAATCATAATGTTCTCAGTGAAAGTCCAAGAAGGTGAATGATTGGAGGGTTTTTCCTCTCGGTGATCACCTTTTTCTACCATTGAGTTTCCTGGGAAACTTTCTTCTTTGGCAGAGACATAGGTGCTTCAAACATCGCCACTTCCTAACATTGTGATTCCTCAGCCATGAGTTTGTCCTCAAGAGGGTCATCCTCCAGCAGCTCCGATAGCTTATCCTTCATAAGTGTGTCCTACACAAAGTTAGAAACTAAACCATCAATAACATCCACACAATAACAAGTATCATCAAAATCCATTAAGTGCCTCATAGAGTCTCGAAGCTTGAATATGATTTCTTCCTCGCCCAATCAAAGTGCTAATCGATCATCTTTGACATCAATGAGAGCTTTTGAAGCTGCTAGAAATGGTCTCCCCAGAATCAATGGCGCCTCTACCTTGTCAGTAACATTAAGAAGGATGAAATCCATTGGGAAAATGAATTATCCACCTTCATTAAAATGTCTTTGATTATTCCCCATGGTTGTTTGATGGACCTGTTTGCTAGTTACAGAGTGATGGTGGTGGATTTCGCCTCCCCAAGCCGAAGCCTTAGAAATACCTTATTGGGCATGAGGTTGATGCTATCACAAAAGTCAACAAGAGCTTTCTCATCTACTAATTCTAAAATGGCACAAAGAATAACAAATGCACCGGGATCTTTCTCCTTCTTGGGAAGTTTGTTAGTGGTCAAGGCAGAACATTTTTCATTAAGTGTCACCGAAGACACTTCTTCTAACTTTCTATTGTTCGTGAGCAGTTACTTCAAGAACTTAGCATATCTTACCATTTGAGCAAGACCCTCGACGAATGGAACATTAATGTACAAGGTCTTGAACATATCTAAGAATTTTTTTGTACTCCTATGCCTGTTGATCTTTCTTTTACTTTTCAGGGCAAGGATGCATAGGTTGGTATTCAGATAGCTCTGTTTTCCCCTTACCCTCTTATTTTGCTATCTCTTATACATTTCCACTTAAAATCAATTACAATCGGACGTACAACATTTTCTGTCTTAGGCTCCTTCATAGTAGAACTAGAAAGTTCCTTTCCACTTCTCAAGATGACACCCTTCAAAGATTTCTTAGGATTGACTTCAATGATGCTCAAGAGTGAGCCCGAGAGCCTTTTTTCAATCAATTTAGATATTTGGGCCATTTGGTGCTCGAGGTTCCTCACAGTAGCATTCGTATTTGACACAACCCTTGCATTTGTGTTTCTCAAGTGCATGGGTTATTGAAGTAATAAAGTACCCTGGTGCACGGATATTTTCACTTAAATTGTGCTTAGAAACGCAAGTATTGCTATTTAACTATAGTGAAAATGATTGGAGGGTTATATGAACAATATTAATATAAGTAAAAACAAAGAAAACAGAAGGAAACACAATAAAGATAAGGAGAGGCAATCGATAAAAAATGGGGCACCTGGACATTGTTCGCCCTAGGACTATTGTTTCAAGTGCAAGACTAATTATTATGCCTCCTAAATGATATTTAATAAGTCATGGAAATCCTAAAATACATGATCCGAATCCTAAGGTCAACCATGACTAACCCTACTCTATTCCCGGTGGAAAGGAATACTCTAGATGTCTCACACTATGCAAGGTTGCTTAAAGCTCTAGGGACTCCAAGTGATAAACCCTATTTCCTAATATAGTTCTAACCTTTTGGTCCAAGCAAAAGACTCCTAGTTACAATTAAGCCCCAGCACTAAGGATTATTTCAACATATCACTCTATTGCTCGTGCAACTAAGCCCCAGTGGAGTTTGTCTCTTAGCACTTCACTCTATTGTGACCGCAAAGAACTCTTGTAATGTGGAGGTAGGATAAATCACATTGGAAGGGAAATGGGACGTTCTGCTGCCTCTCAACTCACACTCTCAACCCTCTCCAGCCTTGCTTTAGTCTAATTCTAATAAAGTGTAAACTCATTCACAGAGATTACCAATATAGATTCTCAACCCTAGTATCACTCTATGGGAAAATTCAAAACAACAAGCATTCAAGGATGGAACTCAATTAAAAAAACAATTAAAGAAGCATAATAAAGGTCAGTAAAATAATATCAACCTAGGGTTAACAAGTCTAAGAACCCACTAGGGGTTTAGCTAAGCATGGAGCATTATACAATCAATAATGAAATAAAAATTAAAGCATGCAATCCATAAGTAAAACCCTGCTCGTAGTCCGTATCGATGGTCTTGCAGAGTCGCCTCATCTTCACCAAGTGTTCCTTCGTCAAGCCTAGGGCACATCTCGCTGAAATGATGCGACAAAAGCTCTTCCAATAACTCTCTTCTGAAGGAACATGATGTTGAAGGCCATTCAACTGCTTCTAAGACCTAGCTAAGGCCTTTCCAAATCCTAGCCGCCATCACCTCCAAAAGTTGACAAAAGATGAGGAAAAGATCTCTCAAAACATCTAAAATCGTGGTATTTATAAGGGCTGGAATTGGGCATCCACACGGCCGTGTAGATTTCCAGAAATTGATTTCCTGCGAGCTTTGAACAGTAACTGCTACAACATTTTTTGCTACATTGAACTATTATAGTACTTTGCTAAAAATGCTCTCGAATACACTCTTTTCATCGAGGCCACATGAATTGGCACACATCCACATTGTAGATCATGTCGCATCTTCAAAAAAACCACATTGGCGAAGATCTTGCTAGGTTTACACAAGTCAAAACACATGAGTGTGACTGCATTTGCGCCCTCCAATTTGTATGTTCGCTCGAGCACAACGGAGGTTGGCACACACTCACATGTCTTTGAGCACAACCTGAGTATTCATGTTTGTTCAATCCAAGACTTCATAAAAAAATACATCCACAATCTACTTTTTTTATTTCCTTCCATAATTGTCTCCACAACACTAAATGTATAGAAGAACACATATACACACGAATAAGCAATAAAATCTGAGAAAAGTAAAGCTCAATGTAAGAAAAGAATACTTTTTATTACTTATTCACAAACACTTATAAAATGAGAGGAAAGACAATTGATAGAAACTGGGGTACTCAGATATTGCTCTTCCTAGGAGTTTTGTTTCAAGTGCAAAACCAACTATTATGATTCCTAACTAATGTTTAATGAGTCGTGGACATCCTATGATACACGGTCCCAATCGTAAGGTCAGTAGTGACTACTATACACTATACCCCGGCGGAGAAATCAATCAGTCTTAACACCTCACACTGTGTACAGTTACAAGAAGCTCTAGGGATTCCAAGTGATAAACCCTATTCCAATATGTAGATCTAACCCTTTGGTCCAAGCGAAAAACCCCTAGTCAAAAATTAAGCCGCAGGTGCCAAAGTCACTTCAATGCTTCACTCTGATGCTCGCGCAACTAAGCCCCAGCGGAGTTCATCCTTTAGCCCTTCACTCTATTATGACCGCAAAAAATTCGTGTAAAGTGGAGGTAGGATAAATCAAACCGGAGGGGAAAGAGCATTCTCCGCTACCTCTCGACTCACCCTCTCGACGCACTCCAATCTTGATTTGTCTAATCCTCATGGTGTGTCACTCACTCACAAGGATTACCAATGTAGACTCTCAACCCTAGTGTTACTCTAAGGGAGAAATCATTCAATAAGAATTTAAGAATGTAACTCAATTAAAGATATCAATTAAGGAAAGTATAATACAAGGTTAATGAAGTAAATACATCCTAGGATCTACAAATCCAAGTACCTAGATATAATTAATGATAAAATAAAAAATAAAAACATGCAATCCATAGTAAAACCCCTCGGTATTTGTGTCGATAGTCTTGTAGATTAGCCTCGTCCTCTTCAATGGTCCCCTTGTCAAGCCTAGAGCACACCTCTCCAGATCGTTGTCGGCGAAAGCTTCCCCAATAACTATTTTACAAGAGAAACGCGGTGTCAAAGCCGTAGAACCACTCCAAAAGACTTGTCAAAGCCCCTCTAAACCATAGCTGCACGCCTCTCAAAAGATGGAGAAAAGATGGATAAAAGTATGCTGAATTCGGGGCTATTCGTGGCTTTCAATAGGATGGAATCTTGAATCCACATGGGCATGTAGAATTTTCATAGGCCTGTGTGGATTTGTTGGAATTCTGAATTTTTGCGGGCTGTGAACTATAACTGCTACATTAAATTGCTGCATTATTTTACTGCAGTAACCTGCTACACTCCTGATCCACACTTTGTATTGAGGCAAACATAAATGGGCATACGTTAATGTCGTAGATCGCGAAGTCCTCATTTGGTGAAGATCTTGGTATCATTGCACAAGTCAGGATATACAAATGTAACTGCCTTTGTGCCCCTCCAAACCATTGTAATTGTTTGAACACATGAAGGTTGGCACACATTCATGTATCTTTGAGCCTAACTTGTGTCTCCGCGTTTGTCCATTCCAAGATTTTATGAAAATAGTGCGTTCACGATCTACTTTGGCTTCTCTCTTTCATTCTTGACTTCTCAATGCTACATGCCCAAAAGAACACAAAAACACATGTATTAGCTATAATATCTGATAAAAGTAATGCTCATCATAAGGAAAGAACAATTCATATTCTTAGTACATAAGCACTTATCAGGATAGCCCGTGAGGGATGGGGTTGTCGAACCTCAAGGACTAGAACTCAAAGTACTAAGTTTTTCTCTGATCACTAAAGAATAAAAGATTGATTTAGTAATAATAAGAACAAAGCTAGAATTGAAGAAAATGGATGGGAAGAATGGGTAGAATAGGGTTAAGTATTTGATAATAAGAGAGCAACGCCCTAAGGTAATGCCCTATAAGTTTTACTATGCTGAATTATTTCTAATACGTAACAGGTACATCCTAAGGTTCAAGTGTGGGCTCAATAGCAATGTTGCATCTATGATTCTCAAATACACCAAGGTTTGCTAGGGTAACTGTGCATCTCAAACACATCAAGTTTTGTAATCACAAGTAGGAATCACAACTATTGTCATCCATACAACAAGTTTTACCAAAGCATCTGTGCACATCAAAAACATTAAGTTATGGAACACAAGATTTAACACTAGGATCCAAAGAATTCTGTAGACACTAAAAACAATTAGTTAAAACATATAAAACATTGTATTTCAACACCTTGGGGCACTGTGGATAGTTAGCCTCTCATGGATGAGTACAACAAGTAAGAAATAAATCAAAATCTAGAGAAAGAAGACATGATTCTCCCCTTTCTACAAGATGATCTTCTATCATGCCAACTCCCACTTCTTTTGTGCCTCCAACTAGCCCTTGATCTTCCTAGATGGTGTGGTGAAGCCTGCTCTTTGATCTCATCCAAGTCCTCTCAGTGGAGAAAAGAATTCCCATAACAAAGATGACCTCAAAACCCTAGATGTCTAGAGTTATATGGCAATTTTCTAGCTCGACACAGTTTGTGCATGGCCAAGAATATTCTTGGGAATGGGACACAATTGTGTCATGCCTGTGCCCTGCCTATGCATGGTCATTTGAAGGGCTCCCAGATCGTGATGCCCTTGTTTGGAAGAAACTATCTTCAGGCTGAGATTTTCAATGGAATGCTCACGGTCCTACGGAGACCGTGTCAAGCCTAATTGCATGATCATGCTTGAATTCTTTCTCATTTTTATCAAGACTAAGGTATTTAGGGAGATAGCGCACGGTCATACGCTACCCATGTCAGTCTTGAAACATAGCAGAATCCTGATTCTTCTGCTTAATTACTCCATGAATTCACTACACTTTTGTTTCAAGCCTCTGATTTCTGCACATGAAACGAATATACCCATAATAGCACATTAAATGGATAAATTTGTGTTAAAAAGACAAGTAAATGAGTGCAAAGAGGGTGAGTGAATATAATATGTAAATGCACTTATCAAAATCCTTGCACAAGCTGGATCATGAGAATGTGATTGGCTTTTTTGCCCCTTCTAACTACTAAATTGACTAGAAACTGTTTAGAAGTTGGAAAACACACCCATGGGTACAAGCATGGCTTGTGCCTTGATCATTATGTTGCACAAGAGAACTCCAGAAAGAACCTCGATGACCTATTTTTTCCTTTTTTTCTCCTCAATATGCCTTCACAAGCGTATTTGCATAAAAGAACACAAACACACAAGAATATGCAATAAAACTTAATGAAAGCAATACTCAATATAAGTAAAACATACTAAAGAATATGCATACACAAGCACTCAACATTAATTCAATCTCAATAAAAGAATTTATGAACATTGAAGTGAAACATATCTAGGCTTGTATCTTTTTCTTCTTGTTCTCATCAATGAAGTTGAGAAGCTTAGAAGTGAAACATATTTAACATGGCTTTAGCTTCCATATCAGCTTTACATGTTAACTCATCTCAGCAATGCGCTAGATGAGTGAGAAAGTAAATATTCTATGGCATAACCTTCTTTAAAATATCTGATTTTCTTCACACTAAACAATCTAGATCTCTGATTTGGATCCAATAAGAATATGAATGTAAACTCTTTGACATGATCTTTTGAGCACTTTATAATCTTAGTATCATTAGTACTGGAGGATTGACAAGGTCCCCTTGCGTATATCCCGCAAGTGCATGGGTTTGTCGAAGTAATAATCCCGGGTGAGCGGGGTCGAATCCACAGGGAGTAGAGAATGAAAATACTTAATTTGGTTCTTAGCTATGTGGAAAATCAATAGTGATTAGTGTGAAATTGATTCAATTCTCAATAATAAAAGAAACAAGTGAGAGAGCAAGAAAAAAGAAAAGGGTAAGGCAATCGATAAAGATGGGGTACTCGGATGATGCTTCACCTAGGATAACCGTTTCAAGTGCAAGAACTCTCTATTATACCTCCTAATCAATGCCATGGTGAGTCGTGGAAATCCTTACATACATAGTCCCAAATCTAAGGTCAAGTATGCCTAACTCTATACATGTCCCGGAGGAGAAATCAAACAATCTCAACACCTCGCACTCGCATAGAGTTGCAATGAGCTCTAGGGATTCCAAGTGATAAATCTCTTCCTAAAAGTAGACCTAACCCTTTGGTCCAGGCGGAAGGTCCCTAGCCACAATTAAGCCCTAGATACTAAGATCATCTCAACGCTTCACTCCATTGCACGCGGAACTAGGCCCCAGCGGAGGTTTATCCCTTAGACCACTCACTCTATTATGGCGGCAAAGAACTCGAGGAACAGAGGTAGAATCTATCACGTCGGAGGGGAAAGGGGACACTCCTGTACCTCTCGACTCACCCTCTCAACCCTCTCCAACCTAGCTTTGTCTAAAGCTCGTGTTGTGTCACTCACTCACAAGGTTACCAACAAGAACTCTCAACCCTAGTGTCACTCTAGGGGAAATGTTCATACAATCAAGCATTCAAGGTTGGAACTCACAATATACATCAATTTATTGAAAGTATAATAAAGAAGTTCAATGAAACGAATACATCCTAAGGTTCACAATCACCCAAGTACCCACTAGGGGTTTAGCTCTCCATAGAGCTAAGTACAGTCAATGAAATTGAATGTAAAAGCAATGAATCCATAAAGAAACCCCCTCGATGGTCGTGTCGATGGTCTTGTGGAAAGTCCTCTACTCGTCGTCCAAGGATTCCTTCGTCCGGTATAGGATACGCCTCGATCGAAGCTCCCTTACCAACCTTCTTCCTAATGGAATCACGATGTCGGAGCCGTAGAACCTCTCCAAAACCTTGGCCAATACCCCTAGAAACCCTAGCCGAAACCCTCTCGCAAGTTGGGAAAAAGATGGAGAAAAGAATAATGAAATCGGCTTTAAATAAGGTTGGAATCGGGCGACTACACGGGCGTGTATGATGTCACACACCCCTGTGGAATTTCCACACGAGCGTGGATAATATCCACACGCCCGTGTGGATTCTCTATTTCTCTGATTTCTCGGCCGGCTGTGAACAGTGTTGCTAAAGTACTTGCTACAGTGGTTTGCTACAGTAGCCTTCTACAATACTCTGCCGGAAATACTCCCGAATTCCATACTTTCATTGGAGTAACGCAAACGCGCACATGTTTACATCATGAATCACTTGCTTCTTCAATGATGTACATGTTGGTGGATCTCTTGTTCTTATATGCATAAGTCGGAATGCTCGAGTGTGATTGCCTTTGTGCCCCTCCAAATGAATGTGCTCACTCGAATATAAGGAGGTTGGCACACACTCTAGCATCTCACACCTGACCTATGTCTTCGTGTTTGAACCTTAGCAAGATCTCCTCCAAAATCGGTGCATTATGATCCACATTGGCATATTTCCTTCATACTCGGCCTCACGACCCAACCTGCATAAAAGTAACATAAAAACACACATATTAATGTAAAAACCTGAGAAAAGTAATGCTCAACATAAGGAATGAACGCTTCGCAATCATATCGCACAAGCACTTATCAAGGATCTAATTGCAAAAGTGAATTTGATTTCATCATTTATGCATCTGATGAGTGCATTTAATATAGACATTTTTATATACCCTATTGCATGAATTGCTTTTATTTTTGTATTTATTTATTACAAATTGATGCTACTTGGGCTATGTGTGTTGAATAATGTAGATAATAAGGCCTAGGAGTGAAAAGAATGAGTTAGGATCAATTTCAGAGCAAATTGGAATTGAGATACACTATTTAGGGTAAGCACGTTTAGGAAGCATGCCCATGCTTCCGGCCATGCCATTTTGTAGGACTTAGAGATTCTTAGCCCAAACGAAGGAGCACACTCATGCTTGGGAGGATGGTGGGGAAGCACGGCCGTGCTTTTGACCTTGCATTTTACAATAACTTATAAAAAATATTCAGCATGGTTCCACTGCTCCTAGCACCATCATGCTCTCTATGCACAGGCAGTAAGCATGGACATGCTTATGTGCATGGACTTTGAAAGAGACTTTAGAAAATAAAATGTACAGCTCCTAGCACCATCGTGCTCTCCAAGCACAACATTAAGCACGGGTGTGCTTATGCCCATGCTCTCTATAGGTTATGCTTAAAACTCATTCTAAGACACCAAAAGAAAAGCATAGTCAGGTACACAACTGACACACCAATTTACGTGTATGTACAACAAGTGCACCAGTGTAGAACTAATAAAGTACCCAAATGAGTTGTATAGTCAAATATACAGGGAACGGAAATATTAGTAACAACCACTTCTTAGTTATATAGTTAGAATTAAGATTGTGATGAAATGGACTCAATCACAAGAATATGAATATTGGAAGCAAGCAAAGGAAAAGTAGAAAACAAGGGAAGTCTCAATAAATAATGATGAGGTACCCTGGCAATGCTCCCCCTAGGATCTACCATAAAGTGCATTATTTACCATATGCTTCTAAATCGAGTTAAATGAGTTGAGATAATCCAAGAACAATCACTCCCTGCCTCCAGATCACCGAAATTAATCCCCTATCAGGTTTTGATGGAGAAATCGCTCAATCTCAACACCTCACACCACATATAACCGCAATAAACTTTAGAATACCTAAGAGTAAAACTGATTGAGAAAGATAGATCAAAGCCTACTTCTACATGAAAAGATCTTTAACCCCCTACAAGGTCCAGGTGGAAAAATCTCTCAATCTCACACCTCACACCAAATATGGTTGCACAAGGCAACATATCATGCAATACAAATCATGGAGTTCTAACCCTCTCCAATCTCGAAGTTCTAATCATAATGGAGAAATCTCTCTCACCAAGGCAACATATCATGAAATACAAATAAATCACAAGTATTAATGTGACACACAATCAATGAGAAACCAAGATTGAAACTCAATTAAACTTGGATTTAAGAATAAAACATAAAGTAAATCAATACAAGGATATGATCCTAGGGGTCACATGCCTAAATATCTGCTATGGTTTAGCCCTCTATGGGGAAAATTACAACACAAATAATAATGCAATGCAAAACAATGAAAACCATGGAATAAAACACCCTTGAATTCATGATGATGGCCTTGATAGGCCGCTCAACATCTTAAAGGATTCCTCTCCAAAGCTAGGTCACTGAAAAGAATACAATAGTAAAATTCTAAAGTCATGGAGTGGGTCAAACACTAGATAAAACAATTAATACTCTAGCAAACAATTCAATCAAAAATGAAATTAATGAAGTCCAAAAGCATGTGTATGTAAAAAACTCAACTCATGTCAAACTATAGCTACTACAAAGTTCTTACTAATATGGGACTTATTTATATACAAAAAGAAAAAGTAGTAGCTTCACACATCCTCTATGATAGCCCTTCCCCCGAGTGGCACCCGGAGTGGCTTTCACACTTTGTAGATGGGAGCTCTTTCTACCGAAGAAAGTAGCTTTCACTCATCCCATGAGATAGCTCTTTCTCTCATTAGGGCATAACAAATATCTGACTTATGAGAGCAGCTGCATACATCATAGGTGGTAGCTCTTTCCACCACCTATGTACAAATAAAACAAAATTTCTAAAAAATTTTTCTGATTTTTTTTTATTTTTGTTTCAAAATAAAACTATTACTATGGAGTCCCAAATATATTGAATGAGAGTTTTTATAGGTCTAATGAGTGAGAAAAGTGCATGAAGTAGCATTTGGACAAAAAGTATTCAAGAAAATTGGATGAAAACTAAAGAATGATAAATCTTAGTGTTAACAACCTCCAAAAACTAAAAATTAAACTCTTAACCCTAAGGTGAACCTTCTTTGTCAACAAGACCATGCCCATGACAACACAAGTATAAGACATGTATAAGGTGAACCCTCACACTTAGGATGTACATTGTCCTTAATGTACTCATGTAAGCACAATCAAAATATCATCAATAAAAGCATAATGTGTGCATAAATGCAATTGAAACAATACTCCCCTAAACTCCTTGTTTATCATTTGGTGATGTTTAACTCATGGGTGTGTTGTATTCAACAGGTTGTAAAGCTCACATGACCGCATGACAATGTCACATGGTCATGTTCATAACAAAAACATCATCAACATTATTCTCAAGGTCATTTGCATTGATACAAGGGGTTCAATGAAGCTTAACAAAAATAGAAAAGATGCACGAGTTAATGTATATAGAACAATAAAGCACAGACTTGTGAAACAAAAAAAATCATTAAGATAACTCTTGGAAGACAAAGCCTTTCTGAGTACCCAAGTTAATAAAATAATAACGATACAAATAAAAGCATAAGAAAAATAAAAAAAGTCTCATGAGTGGAATGCCTCATGCGTCTGCATCTGGTGCTAGTGTTTCTTGTGAGTCAGAGATGGTATCCTCTTCTAATCTCTGCTGTATGTGATCAAAGTGCTCCAGGATCAATGTCTAGTTCTCAAGGATAGTAGCTATGGCAACCTCGAGTCAAGCCAGACGCTGGTGAACTGAGAGAAAAGATGGACCAGGATCAGATGATGGTTTGAGTGTAGCTATAACTGCCTCTGTATCCATGAACATCCCCTCAAGTGGTGCATCAGCAGCCTCAGTAGGCTCATCATTATCCTCAAACGATGACTCCACTAACGTGTATTGATAAGTGCTTGTGTGATAGGAATGCGAAGGATTCTTTCCTTATGATGAGCATCACTTTTCTCAGGTTCTAAGGCTAATTTGTGTGTATTTTTGTTACTTTCATGCATATAGGGTTGTGGAGCCGATTATGAGAGAAAGAAGCCAATGTGGATCGTAATGCACCAATTTGGAGAAAATCTTGCGAAGGTTCAAACTCGAAGACATAGGCCGAGTTCGAGATGCGGGAATGTGTACCAACCTTTTCGTATTCAAGGTAGCACAATAATTTGGAGGTGCACAAGGGCAGTCGCATTCAAGCATTCCGACTTGTGCATTTATAACAAGATCTCCACCAACATGTTTGTTATTGAAGAAGCAAAGCGATCCACGACGTAAACTTGTGCCCGTTTGGGTTACCTCGATGAAAGCATGGATTCGGGAGTATTTTCGGCGCTGGTGCTATAGCAATAGTATAGCAACACTATTCATAACCTGCTGAGAAAATGGGAAAACAGAGAATCCACACATCCGTGTGAAAAATCCAAAATGGCGCTCACAGGGGCTTGCAGATTCGGATTTTCAGCCTATTTAAAGCCGATTTTAGCATTTTTTTCTCCATCTTTTCCCCAACTTGAGAGAGGGCTTTTGCTAGGGTTTTGAGAGGTATTTGCTAGGGATTTGGAGAGGTTCTATGGCTCCAACATCGCGCTTTATTTGGAAAAAAGTTATTGGGAGAGCTTTCATTGGCACCAATCCGGCGAGTGTATCCTAGGCCGGACAAAGGGATCCTTGCGACGAGTAGAGGACTCTCCATAAGACCATCGCCAAGACTATCGAGGGGGTTTTCTATGGATTCATTGCTTTTATATTTGATTTCATTGATTGTACTTAGCTGCATGGAGAGCTAAACCCCTAATGGGTACTTGGATATTGTGAACCCTAGGATGTGTTTGCTTCATTGAACTTCTTTATTATGCTTTTAATTAATTGATGCTTTAATTAAGTTCCAATATTGAATACTTGATTGTAAGAATACTCCCTAGAGTGACATTAGGGTTGAGAGTTCTTGTTGGTTACTCTTGTGAGTCAGTGACACACCATGAGTGTTAGACAAAGCTATATTGGAGAGGGTTGAATGGGTGAGTCAAGAGGTAGCGGAGCATCCCCTATCCCCTCCGGTGTGATTTATTCTACCTCCGTTTCCTTAAGCTCTTTGCGGTCATAGTAGAGTGAATGGGCTAAGGGATGACCTTCCGCTAGTGCTTAGTTACGGGTGCAACAGAGTGAAGCTGAAGTGATCTTATCATCTAGGGCTTAATTATGACTAAGGACCTTCCACCTGGACCAAAGGTTTAGGTCTAAATATAGGAAGAGGATTTATCACATGGAATCCCTATAACTCATTGCAATTCTATACGAGTGCGAGGTTGAGAGGTTATCTAATTTCTCCTCCGGGACATGTATAGAGTTAGGCATAGTTAACCTTAGGTTTGGGATTATGTATTTAAGGATCTCCACGACTCATTAATGCATTAGTTAGAAACCATAATAGAGGGTTTTTGCACTTGAAACGATCGTCCTAGGCGGAACTTTATCCGGGTACCCCACTCATATCGTTTGCCTTACCTTCTCTTTTACTTTTGCTCTCTTTCTTATTGCTTTTTTACTTTTGTTATTTCACACTTTATCACACAAATCACAATTTATCTTTCGCTTAGTTAAGAAACAATTTAAGTGTCTTTACTCCTTACTCCCTGTGGATACGATACCCACTCACCTGGGATTATTACTTTAACAAACCCGTGCACTTGCGGCAGACCTTGTCATGTATCCACCTAAACCTGTATGCTTCACTATGCCCATCAATTTGAAATGACCAGTCCCAAAGGTGTGGGGGTACTGATCTTCTCTTCTCTTCACACCGAATCACGAATGCTCTTATGAACAAATAATCACTCTAATTATGGAGGTAGTCAGCTACAATGTACCCAAGATGATAAGGCTATCTCTAAGTCATGGAATGAAGATACAAAAGATCCGATCGGCGAAGTGCGCCCGTACTATCACCAAGACTTATCACAGTCCTGCTGAAAATACAATGTATGTACTTGTGTACTGGTCATGAAAGCAAAGACCCTTTTGACTGGCCAGGAACAAACTAGATGCCACCACATAAGTCATGAAATACTTGGTTGGGAGTAAGGCCAGGAGTGTAGTTAGTGAAACGTTGTGCATACTCCTTTATATCAACATAATCCTTATCGTACAAGCCCAGCAAGGACTGCAAACTGAGTCAATGGCATCCCATGGGTTGACTAAAACTCATAAACAAATAATATCCTCCTTGATAAAATTGGTGTTTGCCATACAATGATCAAAGTAGGACTATGAAAAAACCTCCAGAGTAATGTCTCGGCGGACGAGATCATGAATGGTAACAAGTTGGTCCCAACCTTCCACTTGAACAAGCTATCAAATCCCATCAGCAAGTCCGATCTCCGCAAGTGCATCAATATCAATGTACTGTGATCGTGCAAACTTAAGCTTTTGGAGACATTCGAACCTTTGCTAATGTGCAATGTCAGGAATTCAATCTCTTGTGGTGGGGTTGGCTGCCTATCTTAGCGAGGACATTTTTAAGTCACTTTTATGCTCTAGGGTGCCATACTTATGAGTAACACATCAAAATAAGTCAGTTTAGCATGAATTCGCTGAGTGCAAGAATTCATATGGGCATGCCATGCACTTGTGTGGCTTCATTGGACACGAATCCAGCCCACGTGGATATGTGGGCTTACCACGCACCCACGTGGATGTGTTTTGGCACGGCAGAGGGGCCATATGACCGCATGGTTGCTCTGGTTGCGCTTGACCAACCCACGCGGTGGTGTGGGATGGCTACACGCCGGCTTGGTCACCTAACCATGGCCAAGAAACCATCGTTGGGATCGAACACCTCATCAATGTTGTTTACAAGCATTATAGAGTATTTTAACATGATTTCTTATGAAAAATAGCATCTATAAAACCTAAAATCTCCATAGATATGAAGATGAGGGCATGGAGAAGATGGGGAGAGATGAGGGCTTACCGACGTGAATCAGAGAAGAAAACTCGATGGAAAGGCTGGAAGAAACACTCCTAAAACTCCAAGAAGTAGAAGAAAAATGGTTTGAGAGTCCAAAGGTTGGAGCTGTTGAAGATGGAGAAATGGGAAGTGGAAGGGTTTTGGGGATGAAGAAGATGAATAGTGCCCATTCGTATTCTTATAAGCCACATGGGGTGTGGAAATTCCACCACGTGGGTACTGTACATGATTAGGTGGAAATTCCATGTAACCCTTGTACTACAGAATTTCCATAGACAGTCTATGTGAGCATCTATTCTCCAAATTAACACTAAGTCTTCAACTATAATTATGAATTATACTATAAAACATGCCACACACTTGAAAACAATTTAAATAAAAAATTTTCCATGAAAAATCCAACGCAATCAATTATTAATCAAGGCACACACTCATGAATTTTATTACTGTTGAAATAGAAAAACTAACAAGAAAACAGTTAGAAACTTGGGTTACCTCCCAAGAAGTGCTTGTTTAATGTCACTAAGCGTGACGTATATGTCGTTACCTTATGGTGGCTCATGAAGATGGAAAATTTCTTCTTTGCAACCAGCACACATGAAGGACAAAATTTTTGCATGTTTAAGGAGAATTGACTAAACATGTTACCAAATGAGGAAGTATCGCTCTCCACTTGTGTATGCTTAGCTCCATGTGCAATGGAGTGCTTTCTATGGCAACTTATCGACCTCTTGATGAGTGAAAAATTTGATTAAAAAGTCCTCCTTTTGGTTGCTCTTTGAGGACTTGTTCGACATGTTTGCTCATTTTCTCCTCTTTAATGTCCAGCCACTCTTCATATGCATTCAAATGCAAAACTTTCTGCAAATACTCATTAGGAATCTCATCATTGGTATTAGAAAAAGAATATGAATCATCAAAGTCAACATAATGCTTCATTGCTTCAGTGAGACGGTTGTGATCTTCTCTTTTTGTATACATAGTGTCATCTCGTCTCCATCCATATTAATGAGTGCCTTGGAAGTTTGTAGGAATGGTCTCCCTAGAATTAACAAAACTTCGATGTCTTTATCAACATCTAGCACCACAAAATCTGCAGGAAAAATATACTTGACAACGTTCACTAAACATCTTCAATTATACCTCTTAGATGATGAACTGAGTAATCGGCCAGCTGTAGTGTCATGCAGGTTGGCTTTTTCTCTCCTAGCCCCAATTTGTAAAATAAAGTGTATGTCATGACATTAATTCTAGCCTCTGAATTAGCTAATGCTATTTTTTTGCCCAAACCTCTGATTGCACATGGTATGATGAAACTTCCCGGATATTTCATCTTGCTCGGCAGATTTTTCTAAAGCATTGCAGTGCAATTTCCATCCAAAACAACAGCTAGACTCTCCTCCATTTCCTTCTTGTTCCCGAAGAGATCTTTCAAGAACTTTGTATACAGAGGTATTTGTGACAAGGCCTGACAAATGGAATGTTAATATGTAAGTGTTTGAATAGATCTAGAAATTTCTTGTTTTACTCATCAGTTTGGTCCCTCTTCAAATGTGCCAAATAGGAAATTATTGGGGTACATAAAAGGGGTGACACAGCTATCCCCTTCTCCTTATATTGCAACTTATCCCTTGAATTTTCTTGAGGAATTTCAACAGTCTTCCCATTGTAAGATTTTCCTTGGCAAATTTTAGAATTTTTCCTGAGCAGTGAACTGTTCTTGGAGCTCTTGACCACTCCTCAGAGTGATCACCTTCACATGTCTCTTGTGTTAGTCTTAGTGTTGCTAGGTAAGTTTCCTTGGGCCTCTCCGCTAATGACTTCACTATTTATCCCATTTGATTCTCCAAATTGTGTAAGAAAACAATGTGATTAAGGAGTATTGCCTCTATGTTTTGGAAGCTTGTATCGGTCGACTGAATGAACTTTGACAAAATCCTTTCTAACTCTAAAACTCTCTTCGGAATCGAAGGTGTTTATTGAAATCCTGGTGAGACAGTGAGTTTTTGCTGACCTTGGTTGCTCCATGAGAGATTTGGGTGATTCCTCCACCCTCAATTGTAGATATTGTTGTAAGGATTGCCTTTTCCTCTTTCCTCATTATCCACAAAGTCTACTTGTTCAATTGGAGCTGAACTAGCAATTTAGATAAAATAATTAGATGGCATATGTGAACCCCCATAACCATTGCAACTCATGATTGCAACCACTCTTGATGAGGTTAGACTATCTAATTTCTTGCACAATGACTCAACTTGGGCTGCCAAGGATGTAACCGCATCAATCTTATGAATCTCAATGACTTTCTTCTTGTCTCTTGTGTTCTATTAATAGTTATTCAAACCCATTTCTTCAATTAGATGTCGGGCTTCATATGGAGTCTTGTTTCCTAATGTTCTTCCCGCAGTGGCATCAAGGAGCTTTTTAATGCTTGGATTCAACCCAATGTATAATGTGTGAATGATTATCCACTCGAGGTACCCATGCTGTGAACACTTTAGCAATAGATCCATAAATTGTTCCAATGTCTCAAATAATAATTCTAGCTTCATCTAAACATGTGAAGATATCCCATTTTGAAGCTTCACAGATTTTCCCAGAGGGAAATACCTTGTAAGGAAAGCTTTTACCATTTCATTCCATGTTGTGATGGAAGCTCATGCCAATGAATGGAGCCACTGTTTATCTTTTTATTTCAATGAGAATGGGAAAGCCCTCAAGCAAATTGTATCAATTGAAACCCAATTAATTTTCAGCATGTCGCATGCTTCAAAGAAAATTCTCAATGTGGTTATTCGGGTCTTCATTTGCTAATCCACTGAACTTTGCGGGTTGCTGAACCATATGAATGAAACCTGGATTCAATATAAAATTTTGGCCTGTAACTGGTGGCCTAACAATACTTGACTGTGTCCCACGAACTGTAAGTAGAGCAAAATTTGAAAGTTTTCACTGCTACTTCTATTATTTTGCCATATATTTAGATTCTTCAAACTTTATTTCAGTTGGAAAATTCTATTCTTGTGCAAGTTCCTTGCCCCTTTTATGTAATCTACGCTCAATTTTAGGATCTTCTTCAACAAATGTCAAGGGATTCCCTCAAGTCATAACTTGTACCTGAAGTCAATGAAAACAAAACAATGAGAATGGCAAAATAAAGAAGTATGAAGTAGAAAAATAAATGAAAAAGTTAATGACTAAAATAACTAAGCCCTAGTGTTCCTAATATCTCGTTCCCCAGCAACAGCACCAAAAGTTAACCTACCAATTTGCGTGTGTGAAGCTCGAGTGCATGGGTGTCAAAGTAATAAAGTACCAAATGAGTTGGGTAGTCAAATCCACAGGGAACAGAAGTATTAGTAGTAACCACTTCTTAGTTATCTAGTCAGAATCAAGATTGTGATGAAATTGACTCAATTGCAAGAATATGAATATCGCAAGCAAGCAAAGAGAAAGTATAAAATAAGGGAAATCTCAAACAATAAAGATAAAATACCCAGGCAATGCTCCCCCTAGGATCTAACATGAAGCCAATGATTTACCATATATTTCTAAACCAAATTAAATGAGTTGAAGTAATCCAAGAACAATCGCTTCTTACCTCCAGGCCATCGATACTAGTACTCTACAAGTTCCCAGTGAAAAAATATCTCAATCTGAACACCTCACACCACATATAACTGTAATAAACTCTATAGATACCTAAGAGTAAGATCGATTCCTTAAGATAGATTTAACCCAACTTCTAGGTGAAAGATAGCTAACCGCCTACAAGGTCCCGACAGAAAAATCACTCAATCTCACACCTCAGACCAAATATGGTTATATAAAGCCTAGGGAATACAGAGATAGGAAGCACTCATCAAAGGGGAAAGTGGACACTACACTATCTCATGACTCACCATCTCAACCCTCTTCAATCTCAGAGTTCAAAGCCTAATGTAGACTTCTCTTTCACCAAGGCAACATATCGTGCAATACAAATAAATCATAAGGATTAATACGACATTCAAGAAATGTGAAAACAAGATTGAAACTTAGTTAAACTCAAATTTAATAGAAAACATAAAGTAAATCAATTCAAGGATATGATCTAAGGGTTCACATGCCCAAATATCTACTAGGGTTTATCCCTTCATGTGAAAAATTAAAACATAAATAACAATGTAATTAAAAGTAATTAAAAGTAATGAAAACTATGGAATAAAACCCCATTGAATTCGTGATGATGGCCTTGATGGTCGCTCAACATCTTGAAGGATCCCTCTCCGAAGCTAGGTCATTGAAGGCTCCCTTGATTCTATGATGAAGAAAAGATCTATCAAAGTTGGTTAAGAACACCCCCAAATTCACCAAAGACATTCCCTCAAAAGCCTAGCCGCTTTACCCTTCAAACACTAGCAAAAATTCTATAAAGAACAGGGCAAAAAGGGCTATTTATAGTTAAAAACCACGTTTATGATGTGCCTCCATGTGACCATGTGAGTTTTCACGCCCGCATGGATTGTAGAAAATTCCCATCCGACCATGTGAAAATGTTATTTGGTCGTTTGAGTAGTGTTTTTGCTACATTACTACTACAATATTGCTACAGTTTTCTTTATAAACACATCTCATATACTCTTCTCTTGAGGCCACAAGGTTGGGCACATGTCAACATGGTAGGTTATAAGGTTTCTCGTCATCGAATCATCATTAGGAAGCTCTTGCGTTCTTCACACAAATAGGACATGAGAGTGTGACTGCCTTTGTGTCCTTCTAACTCAAAGTCTAGTTTGGATTCTCTTGGAAGTTGGCACACACCCCCATGTATATGAACTCCTCTTGTGCCTTGATTTTTATGTTGCGCAAGAAACTCCCACATGGTGTCTTCATAGCCTATCTTTGCTCCCTTTTCCCTTCTCATGGACTTCACAACCTACTTGCACAAAAAAACACCAAATACAATTTATGAGATATAACCCATGATAAAAATGATGCTTAATATGTGTAAAACATATAGAAAAATATGTCTACTCAAGCACTTATCAACAACCAAGAGCACGGCCGTGCTTGCATCGTGAATGGTGTTTTAAGCCCAAAAGCTAGCTTTTGAAGTGATATTCTACATCTTTCTTAGAGACAAAGGCTAGGTCAAAGCTTGGGGGTTATCTTTAACCAGATCTAAACAAGGTGATTGCTGTGGGAGTGGAGAAACACTGGCAAGGTCATCTTTGGTGGCTTTCCAATGAGGATTGTAATGCAAGAAGGAAGGTTTTTGGCTTTCCTTTATTTCTCTTAATGTTCTGTTTGTGAGCATTGTAGAACCATGAGGGCTAATAGTTATTCGGTGCCCTAGATTATGATCCTTAACTTGTGATGTATTGAAATTGGTTGGTTTGATTATTGAGTTTCCTTTTAATTTCCCTCTTGTTTATCTTGGTTGCAAATCTTTGTGTTAATTACCTTTATGTTGTATGTTGCAAAAATTGATGTGGGAATTATCATTAGTTGGATGAGCAAAACTTGGTGAGTATGTTCCTTGTCATTGTAATTGCACTAAAGAAGCATGTTAGCCATAGTTGCACATCTACTGTCTAGATGATCATAGAGAGATCCATCTAGCAAGGGCACACATTAGACAAGGGGTTGAGTCCTCTCATACAAATAGGTCGTACATTACCAAATCCTCCTTTAGAGGTCTACCCACAGTCCAAGGAAATGTACATGTAATCATTGCATTGCCAATACATTTTTCAAGGTGATTAATCAACGAACTATCATTCCCACTATTTTTTCCCAACCTGATTCCTGTCTCTATTTCTTTCTCTTCCTTTTCTCATTTCTTTACTTTATTAGTGTTAGACATCTACTGAATCCTTTGAGTCGGTTAGATATTAGGAGTTATTTGAGTATCAAAAGCTGTACTAGTCCCTATGGATTTTGCTACCTGACCCATTTGGGTACACTATTAGTTAGTTATATGACTCTTGCACTTGCAGTTACACAAAGGGGGTATAGCATCTTCTTGAAATAGTCAAGATCTTAATGCATGATAGGCTATTTAGGTTTCATATTTTGTTTTGACTTGATCTTAACTTAGATTTGACATTGATTTTGTGTTTATTCTTGACATGTTTTTCCATTTAGAACATCTCATATGGCTCATGATTTTCCCCCAAATGAATGTGTTCTTCTTCTTTATTTATTTAAAATGAAATTACCCCCACTTTGAATAAGTATCCATAGAGTTTTTTCTTTGAAACTTCCCTTCCTTGTAGTATAAAATTAGCTTCATACGAGAAGATATGCCTCTTTGAACTAAATACACAACATGTTTTATAGATATGTCAAGGCAAATGGGAGGGTGATCATCTTTTTCCACATTAGATATAGCTTGGTGTTCAACCATGAGAACACTATACCTATGTTGGTATTGATTCAAATTTCTTATACGACTTCAACTATGAATGTGTTTCCTCCAACTTTTAACATGTAAAAGGCCTACTCAAGGTGTTTACAATGTTTTTTTTTTAAGTTAGGAGAAAGTTAAGAGTTTCTCCAACATCTTTAACACTTGGCAAAATGGCTTAGAATTTTTTTTTATTTTCATCATAGTATTTAAAACATCATCATGAACATTCATGTTATTTGACATGAACAGTTTTTTTCTCCTTTCAATCTTCATCTTTTAGAAGAATGGGTGAAAGGAAGGGTATACTCCAAATTAAGTTTACTTCTCTACTTTCTTTCCTTCCTTACTTGATGCTTCATTTGTTTGAGCCAGCTTGATGCTTCATCTTGTTGAATACTTCATCTTGTTGAGCCAACTATGATATAGTATCATAATTATCATGATGAACATCATTTATTGACATCATCATCGTCGCCATCATCATCGTCATCGTCATCATCATCGTCATCATCATTATTGTCATTATTGTTAGTGTCAACATCATCCTTCATCAGCACTCTTTGTCAATAATGATTTTGCCAAGTCTCCATTATAGATTTTTCATCTTTAGATTTATTAAGCTCATAGAGTTGCTTTTAACCTCATAAGGAAAGCAACCCTTATGCATAATCAAAACTCTCTTCTTTTGTTGGTGATCCTCCAAAGAGTCTTCTTTAATTAATTTCTTATGATAGAAGTTAGCAAACTTCAAGTACTTTTACTTCTAGGCCTATTTTTTTGTTTGATATTCATGGTTTTTTTGGTTTATCTATTTTTTGTTTTTTTTTGTTTTTTTTGTTTTTTGGTTTCTTATGAAGGACTTAAGCTTTTTAACACTTAATCACATGGAGATTTCCAGCTATTTTAGGATTTCCCTTGATCCTTTTTTATAAAAATCTCTAAGAGAAGTAGGTTCTTTGGTAATCTAAGGTCTTCTTCCTGTCTGCATGCTATATGACATATAACACTTCCATCTTTCCCCAGAAGACTCCTTGTAACATGATTGATGCATAATCAACATCCATAGCTTATTGATTGGGGGACACACTTAAATAAGTGATTTCCTTTTCTTGAAATCATCACTCAATCTAATATTTGAAGATATGAAAATTCTCAAATGAACATCCCAAGATTCTATGATATCGGTACACTTTTAAATGATTTTGCTAGTCTATTTGCTTAGGCTTCTTGCCCTCTAGCTCTTGTAATCCCACTTTTAGTGCCTCCTTGAATATCTCATAACCTTATTCTTCTTAAAAGAATATCTCTTGCCTATTTTTTCATGCAGAATGCTTTAGGGTTTACTTGGTTCTATTCTCACTCAAAGTGCTAGCACCTTCAGTTTATTATAACTTGATGGCCTTGAAACTTATTTCACTTTATATGATGCAATGACCTCATACTTGTTGCTTTCAAGCTTTCATGTCTTTTCCTTACTTACCTTTAGGGTTTGCATCATAGACAACACTTTTGAACTTGTTTTTTTCTAGTTTCATAATTGGAAAAATTATCAAATATTGAAATGTATGCATGTCACGAGCTGAGAATATGAGTTATTCAATTGTTTATACTTCCCATCAGTAATCCCAGCATTTTTACTTGATCAAGTGTATGCTCGCATTTAATGCTCAATTTACACCATCCCATCAGATAGTTAATAACTTATTTTTATTTTTATTTGCATTAACCTTATCCACCATGGCAAATATATATCAACTACTTCATCCAATTGGACTTTGATGACTATTTTTATTTTTTTAAAGTTTTAATGAATTCAAATGATAAAGTATTTATATTCAAATGACAATCCATTTAGGCTAGCATTGAAATGATATGACAAAAGCAATCGGTTGTTGCTTGTGTCTTCACATGTTGTAAAATAAGTGTTGGTTTAGATTTCCTAGGACATTAAACTACTTAACATAAGGAATGTTGTATTTCTTTGGGTAAGCAAGTTGATCACTATGATTTGTGGTAGGAATCAAACATAAATGATATGCTAAGCAAGGATGGGAGGACTGCGATAGGAACATAGGGTTCATCGCCACTGTTCATAATTATAGCCGGCCTATAGCTCACTTCAACTCAGCAACTGTCAATATTTGGATCTCTTGTCAAGTTTATTGACTCAAGGGTTGTTAGCACTCTACCTTATATTTTTATACAAAGAACCTTTTCTTATTCTTTTTCTTATTCTTTTTCTTGGGCAGCTTGTACCAATGGTACTTGCCAATACAAAATCTTTTTTTTTTCTTTTTTGCTAGCACTGGGATTTTTATTAGATTTGTGATGAGTGCATTTCATATCTATATTTTGTATACCACTTATATGTGCTTTGCTTGTATTTTAACATTTGATTTGTATATTTTGATGCTATGTTAGGTATAATTATGTATTTGTACTGGTTAACCATTCTTAGGACATTGGAATATGATTTAGAGCAAAATTGGCATCAAAAGAATTCATTTGCAACACTTCAGGAGAAGCATTGGCTTGTTAGGGTTGTGCTTATACTCCATCAAGATTACAAGGCTTCAATAAAATATCAGAAGAAGGAAAGCATGCTCATAGAGCCCAGAGCAAGTTTGTGCTTATGGAAACACAACCAAAGGATGCGGGTACTTCACGGCCGTGCACTTTACTGCTCAGAGAAATTCTGATTTGATGTAAATCCTAGTCCTACCTCTGATGAGCAAGGGCATTAATTATAGTTCAAACATAGGCATGCTTGTGTTTGATGTGAGATCCGCAAGCACATGGGTTTCTACAAGACCTTTCGTGTAAGAACGAGAGGGGCATATTCGCAGGGCCCAAGGAGCCACTATTACTTCCTTATCGTCTATTTCCTAGTCTAACACTTTGAAAGATGAAATAGTAATTATAAAAAAAAAAGAATAATCTAAAATGAAATCCGAGGTACTACTACACACAATACGAACTCAAGGGAGAATCAAACACTGAAGGGAGTGATTTGGACAACCAATCCCCTTAGAGTTGTCATTAAGTCCTGAATTTAGGATGAAATGTGAGATGGTAGTTGGGCCAAGAGACTCCTAAATTAGCTCAACCCGATAGTCACGGCAATTGAACCCTAATCCTTACAAGTATTAGGTCAGAATCACTTCCGCCCAAATCCTCTTATGATTGCATTACACTAAGGAAAATCTCTAATTAGGGACAATACTCAAACTAGGTCCAACCCTAATTGCTGGAGGGGTACAAAATATCCAATGGTCACGGTGTATTTGTACATGGATCCCTTCCAAGCCAAGTGTGTCTAGTACAAGGGAGATGGTCACGCAACCAAGTACAACCTAGAAGTTGAAATATAGAATTCTCATGCAAATCAACACATCAAAGTACACAAGGCTTGAACCACAAGCTACAAGATTCCATAAAAGAAATACAACATCTAACAATGCATCAATAAAGATGATCATCCAAATTAAAAACAATCAACTCTAGAGTTTGATAAGTGTCTAAATGCAGGTGTTTTCATATATATATATATATATATATATATATATATATGTATCGTATTCACTTTGCATGTATTTTGTGAAGTTTGATGCCTGTTTTATGCTTAATCGTCTACTATTTGCTTTGTAGGGCATAAGGAAGCCATGGAGAACATGAAGATGTCATTTGGGCGAAAAGAGAAGAAAACAGGAATTTCATACTACCCCCATACTACCCAGTATACAGGGCCGTATGGAGGCCGTATGCACCACGTACGGAACGTGAATCTAGGGTTTTTGAGTGCTATACGACCCCATACGACCCCCATACGACCCGTATGACCCGGGGGGTATATATATACTGACTTTTAGGGCAGAAAAGGAACTTTTTGGCTGGACCTTTTCTTGGCCGATTTTGGGAGAACACTTGGGAGGTTTTGGGCGACCTTGGGGAGGAGAAGAAGCGCAAGGAAGCTAGAAGATCATTCAAGCCCAAGGTCCAAGACTCTCAAGGCAAGAAGGCAACATCATTCAAGGGGAGATCTACCACGATTTGAAGGAAGGAGACCCGCGGCTAGAGGAAGCTTCATTTGGCATTCCTTTGGTGAGGGAAGCATCATTCGGCATACATTCTATCTCGTCCTCCACCATTTCATCTAGGGAGTGTCACTTATGCTTTTCTTGTGTGTTTTACTTGATTGTATTACTTGTTGTGGGATGATGACACACTAGACCCCCATGGCCACCGGGTGTTGGTGAACCTTGGGGGGTATTATCATGTATTTAGGATGATTACTTGTTAATTCTATGCTTTGGTAATTTTGAGATCTAATCCATTGTTTTCATGCTAAGTGCTACACGAAGGAGAAATCCGTAGCTCTTTTATGAGTGATGCATGTAGATGTGACTTGCTCACATGTATTAGATCATGAATGGATTAGAAGGGGATACTTGTATCATCACGCCGAGAAATTGGGTGTTTGGTAGCCCTCCATGTAGGTTTAATCCGAAGAAGAGTAGGTTTATTCCTATGTGAGATTTCCTCGTACTTAATGCAATCGTAGGAATGTGGATTTGGAAGAAATTCCTATCTATGTTCATATGAGATTAGGGTTCAATCGCCGAGAAATTGGGGTTGTTCTAATCTTCGAGTCTCATGGTCCATTTTACCCTTGCATCTTTTGATCATCATCCATGTTTCATGATAACCCCTCAAGGGGATCCACATCCATAGGCCTTTGCATTATATTGAATTTCTTGCTTGCTCATTGCTTGTTCTCTCTAATTTGTTCATAACCTTGTTTTAGTTTTAATTGCATTTAGTAGAGTAAAAATCCATCACTTGAGATCTTAGGCTAGATAATAGCTCGAGAAGGAGTAATAGGAGATCCTTAGCCCCGTGGAATACGATCCTCGTGTCTTCGCACGAGGTATTACTTGGCGATCACGTACACTTTTGGGGAAGCAATCATGTTTTTGACGCCGTTGCCGGGGACACTTAAAGGAATTCTAGGAAACTTTTAGATTATTACTATAGCCATTTCATTCTTTACTCATTTCTTATCGTTATTTTTCTTTTCCTTTGATCTTAACTTTCTATCATCTTTCTTGGTTTTGCAAGGTACTGTGCATGACACGCTCAAATCCATCGACATTGATTACACCGGATAGTGGAATTGAAAGAACTTTGCATCAGAGATTGAGAGAAGTTGGTGAAGGGTCGGGTACACAAAACATTGAAATTGAGGATAGAGAGTCTTCAATCATGGCCGAAGAGTGACGCACTCTATCCGAATATGAAAGACCCCAATTCACGGGTGATGAGTTTAGTGTTCAAGTACCATCCGTGGCATCCAACAACTTTGAAATTAAAGCTAGTACAATCGGCATGGTCCAGAACTCTGTTCAATTCAATGTTCTCGCGAATGAAGATGCACATGACCATCTTTCCCGGTTCCTCCAAATTTGCTCCACATTCAAGATTAATGGGGTGTCGGACGATGCGATCCGTTTGAGACTATTTAAGTTTAGCTTGAGAGACGGAGCTTATCGTTGTCTTACATCATTGTCTCCGGTGTCTATTAGAATATGGAAGGATATGGTTGAGAAGTTCCTTGGGAGATACTTTCCGCCAAGCAAAGCGGCGAAGTTGAGGAAAGAAATTTCAGCCATTAAACAAGGAGAGTCCAAGACATTGTTTGAAGCCTATGAAAGATTCAAGGATCTCCTTAGAAGTTGCCCCCATCATGGTTTTGCCTCATGGATGCGAATACAAATCATTTACAATGGGCTGAATTATGCTACTCGCCAACTCATTGATGCCGCAGTGGGTGGTTCCCTTAGCAACAAGTATCCCGATGAGGCCGAGCAATTACTTGAATCTATGGCAAGCAATGAATCACATTGGGCCTCGAGAGGATCTTCACAGAAGACTGCTGGGCTATATGAAGTTAGTAGCGATGATGCCTTGGCCGCCAAAGTGGATGTGTTGACTCGAAAGCTTGATATTCTTATGGGCAGTAGTTTGAGGTCAGAACCAGTGATGACTTGCGGCACATGCGATGGTGGGCATGGTGCAGCCCAATGTTTGATTGCTACCTCCTCCATTGCTTCCATTGAGAATGTTGACTACATTGGGGGGCAACGAAATCAAGGGAACCCTTATAGCTCAACTTACAATCCGGGGTGGAAAAACCACCCAAATATTTCATGGAACCAAGGCCAACAACAAAGAGGCGCACCACCCCAAGGGTCTCAATTTTAACAACCGGCCTTTAAGAAGAAATTTACTACCAAAGAGGTCCTTGCCAAGTTCATGCTTAGTACTAATGACAGGTTCAATAGCCTAACCAGTAGCATGGATGCACAATTTGGCAAGGTGAATGCTCAGCTCACTCAGCACACCGAACAGTTCAGTGAGATAAGTTCTATTTTGAGAAACCTCCAAGCTTCGGTGAAGTCACTTGAGCATCGAGTAGGGGAACTCAGGAAAGCAAATTATGAACGTCCCCTAGGGTGTCTTCCAAGTAACACGGAAGAAAATCCAAGGGAGCACTTAAAGGCTTTTACTCTTAGAAGCGGGAGGAAAGTGGAGACAAGGGTCAAAGTTGACCCAAGTGTCAAGAAAAGTGGGGTAGCCTCCGGGGAAGACCCCAAGCTAGTTGAAGGAAGCAGTGAAGACAAAAATCAAGGAAGAAATGACAAGGCCAACAACAAGGACCGTCAAAATCATCCGAGTAAAAGCCTCCAATCCCCTATCCAACAACATTAAAGCATGACAAGGAGGATATTCATTTCAGAAAATTTGTCAACATCTTCAAACAACTTCACCTGAACATCCCAATAGTTGAAGCGTTAACTCAAATGCCGAAATATACCAAGTTCTTAAAAGAGCTCCTCACAAACAAGAGAAAGTTGGAGGAAGAAGGCACGGTTGCGCTAACAGGGAATTGCTCGGCCATTCTAGAAAATTGAAAGATCCGGGAAGCTTCATTATCCCGTGCATGCTTGAAGGTGGAATCCAAGAAAATGCTCTAGCGGATTCGGGGGCTAGCATAAAGTCATGCCCTACACCATGTATTTGAAACTTGGCTTGGATGAATTAAGGCCCACAAGGATGACCTTATAATTGGCGGATCGATCAACAAGGAAACCTCGTGGAATAGTTGAAGATGTAATTCTCTGAGTGGACAAATTTGTTTTTCCTGTGGATTTTGTCATCATGGACATAGATGAGGATGTGGAGATACCACTGATTCTTGGTCGACCATTCCTCAGCACCTCGGGTGCTCTAATTGATTTGAAAGGAGGGAAGTTAACGTTAAGAGTCGGAGAAGAGGAAGTGTTGTACACCTTGGCGGCTGCCATGAAACATTCTTCAGATCATGATAACACACTTTACTTTGTTGATGAAACTGATAGGTTGATTTCTGACCGTGTGCAGGAGGTGCTCTCGATAAATCCTTTGGATGAATATTTGGGAGAGTTGGAGAATGAAGAACAAGGAGAACCTCACTACCATCCTCAAATTCACAACTTGAAGCAACCAAAAGAGAGGGTGTCCTGTACTAATGCAAAGGAAAAAGAAAAAAAAGAATCATTCATGAAGAAAATGTGGAGGGAGATTCATGGGAGAAAAAAGAAAGGTACCAAGCTTCATCATTACACATCTCTAGGAGGAAAGGTAAATTTTTCACCCCTCTCTACTCATTTACCGGGAAGAAACAACATTTCAAAGGAAACCGGGGGTGGCTTCAAACTCTTTGAACCTCCATGAGGTAAGGAATGAGGTACGTCAGGCTCGTGACGTTAAACAAGCGCTTCTTGGGAGGCAACCCAAGCATTCAGGGGTGTTTTCTTTCATTTTTCGTATTTTAAATCTTAGTTCATGTCACTTTTCATATTTCTTAGACTTTTCTTGTTTTTTGAATAAGTTCATGCTCACACTCTTAGTACATTGTTCTCATCGATTTAATTGTGGTGTATTTGTGCTACTTCTTGAGAAACTAATGTTTAGGTGGCATTTCATGTGCTAGATCGTCGTTTTATTCATTTCATTTGTTTTGGAGAAGTCTTCGAGCTTGCTATATCATTTTTACATCGTTTGTAGCAGGTTTTCAAAGTTTGGAATGTTTTTAAAAGGTATATGGCCACACTGGCCGTATGGGGGTCGTCTGAGATGAATACAGAGCAATTCAGAGGCTCTGTGCCATCTCAGACGGTTCCCCAGATGGCCCCCATACGGGGCCGTTTGAGATGGATTCAGAGGCTCCGCCGAGAGAGGGTTCTCGGCCCATATGGCCCCCATACGGGTCCCCAGATGGCCCCCATACGGGGCCGTATGGGGGCTCGTATAGGGCGGGCCTGCCCCTTATATGCCCCTCTTTTCTCTCTTTCTTCCATTTTCTTTCTTTTTCTTTTTTTTTCCACCAAATTTTTCTCTTCTTTCTCCCTCATTTATTGGCCAAATCTCCTCATTTTTTCTCCTAAATCATCCCCCCATCCATTGGAGACGTCGATCTAGTAGTTTTCCTCTAGTTTAATGCTAGTTTTCTTAAGATTTCGTCGGTATGCTTTTTCAATGCCCTAGTTTTATCTTTTTCATTTCTTGGGCATTCTTGGAGCTTTTGTGTGGAATTTCTTTAGCATTTTGCTTGGTTTGGATGGTGTGATTATTATGGATGAAGTCCCCCTTGAATTTATGTAAAATAGTTTTCAATTTTCATGTTTTTGGGGAGGTTCTGTCGAAATGAACAGTACCCATACTGCCCCCATACAGCCGTATGGGCACTATACATCATATTTTTCATTGTTTCTTCATCTCTTACACTACATTTTGAATCATATTGGATTCCTCTATGCTTGATTGGGTTTGTCATGGTTTGTAGGAATTTTGGGGATGAAGAAATCGGCAAGCAACCATGGAGTGATATTTTCACCACACAGGGTGACCACATGGAACAAAATGTCATTTTGTGATGAGAGAATTAATTCTAAGGACAAGGATGAGAATGGACACCTATCATTTACTTTTGCTTGCTTTATTTTGTATTTTTATATTTTGTTGAGTTGGCATGGTTCTACCCTACCGACTTGTGTTGTTGAACTTTAGTTTATTTTTCATCTTTGTGTTTTGTTGACTACTCTTTAGTTTCTCCCTTGTGCTTGTATTTTTAAATCTTTGTGGAATGATGATGTCCCCTTTTTGCCTCATAGGGCATTGAGGGAATTTGGTGAGATTTCCTAGTTTTAATGTAGGTCGGACGAGACATGTATTGCTCACCACAGCTTTTGTCTTGTCCTACCTCACGACGAGCACAAGTTAAACTGGGGAGTTGGTTTTCACCCTCCTCTATTATTTGCATTGCTTCATCTTGCATGTTTTTCATGATTAGTGTACATTGAGGGCAATGTACAACACTAAGTGTGGGGATGGGTGTATTTCATGTATTAGGACCATTGTTACATGCTAGTGTTACCTATGATGGCTTTGTTCATTCTTGTAAGATTCTTTTAGCTCGGATTAATGATTGATGTGTGTTATTTGTTTCTATGCTTTATTGAATCCTGTTTTACCCCTAGTATTGTCATGTGCACTGAATTGTTTTGTCCATGCCCTCGGAATAGCCAATGTGACTACTCTAACTCTCTCGTATGCTTAACACACTACTTTGAGTACTTGGCCTTAGAACACTAAGTTCTATCCTTCAATGGACTCTTAAGAACTTCTAAGCCTTGTTGATCCAATCCTAGTTTTGTGGCATGTAGTGTACTCTGAAGATGTGATCTAGGGTGAATGTGAATAAAAAAAATGAGAAAAAAAAAAAAAAATGTGTCTATGTCAGTATTCCTCTGCTACTGAAGCATGAATGCGTCTATGTAGACTGTAATCGAGTAGTTGGGTGGCTCTTGTGCCTAACCAGCATGTGCACCCTCCAAAAAGATTTCAAAATGATGTTGATGCAGTCTACGTTAGTCGGACTCGAAAAAAAATTGAATGAAATTGAAAATGAAAAAAAAAAGAAAAGAAAAGAAATGAATGATGAAATAAAAATAAAACCTAGTGATCTTTCTGAGTACCTACCAAAGGTTTTGAGTAGAAAGTGGACTTAGTTTCAAGGTATAGAATTAGAAGGATCTTATTTGGCCATTGAAGTAGCACTTAGTATTTTAAGACTTAGTATTCTTTGTAAGTGGAGTGATTAGCATCAAAAGCTGTAGTGATTGAAGTCCTTAGGCTAGACCAGATCAGGGCAAATGAGATATAAGATTCACTTACACTGTGCAGACATATAAGGGGTGAGACAGGATATTTTTATTATGCTTATTGACTATGACTCAACATCTATGTATCATTGTCCATTGCTATTGGAATCTTATATTTGCTTGATGCCAGAGGTAATGCATTTAGCCACTTTTCAGTCTCTTGGTTTTTCATGAGTTGTTTGCTTGGGGACAAGCAACGCTTAAGTGTGGGGATATTTGATAAGTGTCTAAATGCAGGTGTTTTCATATATATATATATATCGTATTCACTTTGCATGTATTTTGTGAGGTTTGATGCCCGTTTTATGCTTAATCGTCTACTATTTGCTTTGTAGGGCATAAGGAAGCCATGGAGAACAAGAAGATATCATTTGGGCGAAAAGAGAAGAAAAAAAGAATTTCATACTACCCCCATACTACCCAGTATGGGGGTCGTATGCACTGAAGCAGCGGAATGACTTGGAGTTTCTGCCCAGATTTCCATACTACCCAGTATACGGGGCCGTATGGAGTCCGTATACACCCTGTATGGAACGCGAATCTAGGGTTTTTGAGTGCTATACGATCCCATACGACCCCCATATGACCCGTATGACCAGGGGGGCATATATATACCTGCCTTTTAGGGCAGAAAAGGAACTTTTTGGCTGGACCTTTTCTTGGCCGATTTTGGGAGAACACTTGGGAGGTTTTGGGCGACCTTGGGGAGGAGAAGAAGGGAAAGGAAGCTAGAAGATCATTCAAGCCCAAGGTCTAAGACTCTCAAGGCAAGAAGGCGACATCATTCAAGGGGAGATCTACCACGATTTGAAGGAAGGAGACCCGCGGCTAGAGGAAGCGTCATTTGGCATTCCTTTGGCGAGGGAAGCATCATTCGGCATACATTCTACCTCCTCCTCCACCATTTCATCTAGGGAGTGTCACTTATGCTTTTCTTATGTGATTTACTTGATTGTATTACTTGTTGTGGGATGATGACACACTAGACCCCCAAGGCCACCGGGTGTTGGTAAACCTTAGGGGGTATTATCATGTATTTTGGATGATTACTTGTTAAATCTATGCTTGGGTAATTTTGAGATCTAATCCATTGTTTTCATGCTAAGTGCTACACTAAGGAGGAATCCGTAGCTCTTTTATGAGTGATGCATGTAGATGTGACTTGCTCGCATGTATTAGATCATGAATGGATTAGAAGGGGATACTTGTATCATCACGCCTAGAAATTGGGTGTTTTGGTAGCCCTCCATGTAGGTTTAATCCAAAGAAGAGTAAGTTTATTCCTAAGTGAGATTTCCTCGTACTTAATGCAATCGTAGGAATGTGGATTTGGAAGAAATTCCTATCTATGTTCGTATGGGATTAGGGTTCAATTGCGAGAAATTGGGGTTGTTCTAATCTTGGAGTCTCATGGTCCATTTTACCATTGCATCTTTTGATCATCATCCATGTTTCATGATAACCCCTCAAGGGGATCCACATCCATAGGCCTTTGCATTATATTGAATTTCTTGCTTGCTCATCGCTTGTTCTCTCTAATTTGTTCATAACCTTGTTTTAGTTTTAATTGCATTTAGTAGACTAAAAATCCATCACTTGAGATCTTAGGCTAGATAATAGCTCGAGAAGGAGTAATAGGAGATCCTTAGCCCCGTGGAATATGATCCTCGCGTCTTCACGCGAGGTATTACTTGGCGATCCCGTACACTTGCGGGGAAGCAATCAAATGTGAACTCCCCCCACACTGAAGATGTACATTGCCCTTAATGTACACATGCAAGCACAATAAAAGTAATACAATTCAGAACACATGTGGGAGTGGGCAATTGAAACAATACTCCCTTGACTCCTATTGATGTGTTTGATGGAGTTAAGTCCTTGGGGGTGAAGTTCCAACGGGTTGTGAAGCACACACGGCCAAATGTAAAACAACTTGACCGTGTCCATAACTAGTTCTCAATTCCCATACTGACAAGACCATCTGCAGGCATTCACAAGGGGGTTCAATGAAGCTCAATAAACAAAAACGACTTTAATATATAAAAAGATAGAGCAATGAAATACAACTTGAGATAAAAATAAAAGATAAACTCAGAAGGAAGATTCTTTCTGAGTATACAAGTCCAAAATAAAATACAAAAATAAAATACAAAAAATAAGAACAAAGAAGGCAAAGACACCTCAAGTGTCAGTGTCAATTGCTGGTGCATTTGTTGCCGCTGCTGGTGAAGATGATGCTAGTGTCGCAAAATAAATGAAGATTGCTCGAAGAAAAGAGAAAGAGAAGCTTACCAACGAAATGAGAATGAAAGAATAGAAAATGGCCGGAAAATTCAAGTAACAACCCTCTAAAATATCAGTGAGAGGTCAAGAGAGTGCATTGATGCGTTCTCAGAATGTTTGGGAGTGAAACGATAAAAAGGCAAAATGAATTTATAAAGAGAAAACGCAGTCCTTTTGATTTATGTACATCCACACGAGCATGTGGAAATTACCCACGCCCGTGAGACTCGCCAGGAGAGACCTACAGTGGCAGACGCATGCCCCTGTGGTTTCTCGTGATGATACCCTATGCTTCTAAATGCATCCACACGGGTGTGTGGAAATTCCCCATGCTCATATGCCTGACCCACAGGGGTAGACGCACGTCCCTGTGTATTCTCTGTCCAACCCGAGAAATACCTCTAAGTGTTTCACACGCCAGTGCGAAAATTCATCACGGGCGTTGTAATTCACAGGGCCAGCTCACAGGGGCACCCACACAGCCCTGTGTAATCTTCGGATGGAGCAGAGCTTTTCTGTAAAGATCCACACGGGGCGTGTGGAAATTATCCACGCCTGTGTGGTTATCACAGGGTCATCCACAGGGGCGAGTCCATACCCCTGTGTCTTCTTGGGAAAAATCTCTGTCTCTGCAGAAGACGCAGGGCCATGTGAAAATTACCCACGGGCATGTGACCGTCATAAGGTCATTCACAGGGGCGAGTCCAAGCCACTGTGTCCTCTCTAAAAGAGCTCACAGTAGAGAGGCACGGCCGTGTGTTTTATCTTTATGACTTAGAAAAACTGCATGCTCTACAGAAAATTCCTTATTATCTCAATACACTCAAAGCCTGCCCTATCATGCAAAATATACCAGGGAAAACACAACAAACTCGCTCAAACGACCAACAACTTCGCCATATACATTTAAGCACACAATAACATCAAATGATGCACAAGAAAAACACTACAAAAACATCTAAAAGATATAAACACTAACACTCAAAGCCTTATTCAGGCAAATACTAACTAAAAACTAGAAAAATATTTAAAACTTGGGTTGCCTCGTAAGAAGCGCTTGTCATACGTCACTTAGCTTGACGTACCTCTTCCTTACCTTATGGGGGCTTGAAAAGAGTGTGTTCCTCCCAACTAGACATTACATAGTTACTTCCTTTAAACCAAAAATCAACTTGCTGGGGCGGAATATTGGTTGGAAAGTCCAACCATCTTACCTTTGGCCTCCAAGGAAACAATTCGGGTTGGGAATTGTCCAATCTTAGCACAAGTGGGTCATTGGATGGCTTCAATCTCCTACCCACATCTTCTTCCAAACCCAAAATCTCTTTCTTGCAATTTATGAGTTGATGAATCCCAAAGAAAGATGCTTGTTCCATTAACTTAGGGTTTGCTTCTTCTATTTCAACTTGAAAGCAATATGTCTTCACCAAGCCTTCTTGCATCATTCCTTGCTCACAAACACACTATCCATTGAAGCAATCCCTACTTTGAAAGAAAGGTTCTTCTTGCACCCTCTCACTCTCTACAACATCATACCCATTCTATCCTACTTCTTCATTGTCATTCACTACCACATCATTCCTATAAGGAACTTAAATTGCTTGCTCAAATACTTGTTGTTCCATAGAGAGTGTGTCAAGTATCCATCCTAATTGATGCTCGAGGTTTTAAATGGAGGCTTCATGACATCTAAATGTAGTCTCGATATGTTGGACACAGACATTGGTTGCTTCAATAAAATTTGCTAATACTTTTTTGCAACTGAAACGCATCCTTTCCAAGTAGCTCACCCTTTTGACATTCACCTTGAGGTGCTTCCCAATGTCGTCCATCATTATTCCATAATGGGTTTGGGTTGCCTACTTCAATTGGATGATATGTGCTGCAACATGGATTTCTCCGTTGTTGTGAAGTAACAATTCTATAAACTTTTTTATTCAGAGCTTCAACTTGAGAATATAGAGCAATGAGAGAATCAATCATCATTTAAGCTCCTTGCAAGAAAGAGTAAGACATGACAAAAGAAAGCAAATGAGAATAATGGAAGAATAAGAAAGTGTAAAACAGAATGAATGATAAATAGCTAAAATAGCAAAGTGCAAAGTGCTTCTAAAATGCCTATTCCCCGGAAATGGTACAAAAAACTTGACAACGCCCCTTGCGTGTGACCTGCAAGTGCACGGGTTTGTTGAAGTAATAAATCAACAGGGAATAAGCAATAGAACACCAAGATTGCTACTTAACTAAGTGAAAATGAAACAATGATGGTGTGGATAAAGATCGATGTAAACAAACTAAAGAAAATAAGAAAGAGAGACACAAATAAATGAGAGGAAAGGCAATCGATAAAAGTGGGGTACTCGGATATTGTTCCTCCTAGGATTATTGCTTCATGTGCAAAACCAACTATTATGCTTCCTAAATAATACTTAATGAGTCATGAACATCCTTAAATACATGGTCCCAAACCTAAGGTCAACTTTGACTAACTCGACACTATGTCCCGGCGGACAAATCAACCAGTCTCAACACCTCACACTGTGTAAAGCTACTAGAAGCTCTAAGGATTGCAAGTGATAAACCCTATTCCTATATGTAGATCTAACCCTTTGGCCTAGGCGAAAGACCCGTAGTCACAATTAAGCCCCACGTATTAAAAACACTTCAACTCTTCACTCTGTTGGTCGCGCAACTAAGCCCCAACGGAGTTCATCCCTTAACCCTACACTCAATTGTGAACGCAAAGAACTCTTGAAATGTGGAGGTAGGATAAAGCACATTGGAGGGGAAAGGGGATACTCCACTACCTCTCAACTCACCCTCTCAGCCCTCTCCAATCTTGCTTTGTCTAATCCTCATGTTGTGTCATTCACTCACAAGGATTACAAATGTAGACTCTCAATCCTAGTGTCACTCTAAAGGAGAAATCATTCAACAAGCATTCAAGATTGGAACCCAATTGAAGACATCAATTAAGGAAAGCATAATAAAAGGTTAATGAAACAAATACATCCTAAGGTTCACAAATCCAAGTACCCACTAGGAGTTTTAGCTCTCCATGGAGCAAGATACAATTAATAATGAAATCAAAAGTAAAAACATGCAATCCATAGTAAAACCCCCTCGGTATTCATGTCGATGGTCTTGTGAAGTGGCCTCGTCATCTCCAAAGCTCCTCCAATAACTATCTTCCAATAGAAATGCTGTGTCAAAGCTGTAGAATGACTCCAAAAGCCTTGCCAAAGCCTCTCTAAACCCTAGCCACTGGCCTCTCAAAAGTTGGAGAAAAGATAGAAAAAAAAGATGCTGAAATCGGGCTGAAAAAAAAAGCTTTAAGGCTGGAATTGAGCATCCACACGGGCATGTGGATGTTCCACACGACCCTGCGGAATTTCTACACGGGCATGTGGAATTTCCACACGTCTATTTGGATTCTAAATAATTCTGATTTTAGGCCGGTTGTGAATAGTAACTGCTACATCAAATTGTTACAGTGATTTGCTATGGTGACCTGCTATAGTACTCCCGCCAAAAACACTCCCGAATCCACTTTTCATCGAGGCAACATAAACAAGCACATGTTTATGCCATAGATGGTGTCCCTTCTTTAATAAACGGGTTCATTGGTGAGGATCTTGCTATCGTTTAACAAGTCGGGATACGCAAATGTGTCTGCCTTTGTACCCCTCCAAACCATTGTAATTGCTTGAGCTCATGGAGGTTGGCATACATTCACATATCTTAGAGCCCCACTTGTGTCTTCACATTTGTTGCTTATAAGATTCCACCAAATAGTGCATTCACGATCTACTTTTGGCTTCTTTTCTTAAAACTTAGATTCACAAACCTACATGTGCAAAAGAACACAAATACACATGTATTAGCACTTAAACCTGATAAAAGTCATGCTCATCATAAAGAAAGAATACTTCACATTCTTAACACACAAGTACTTATCACATATAGTATGAGTGAGCTTTATTTTAGAAATATTCAGAAGATCTGTTGAAGGTCACACATAGCTAGGTGGATTTTAGTCAAAAAACATTGTAGCAGCGATCACTGTAGCAAATTGATTGCTTCCCTGGAATTGTACGAGATCACCAAGTAATACCTCATGTAACGACATAAAGATCATATTCCACAGGGCCAAGGAAGTATTATTACTCATCCTTCATCTACTATCTAGTCTACAATTCTTAGTAAGAGGATCAAATAAAATAAAATAAACTAAGTAATCTATGGCCGGGTTACCAACACACATAAATAATTAAACAAGGAAGTGTCAAGCATGAGAAGGTGGTGTTTGGACAAGGAATGCACCTGGGGTTGTCATTAAATAGGTTTCAGGATAGTTTCAGGATGTAATGCAGATAGTTAAGACCTAGAGATCTCTTAAATAGGTTAACTCCAATCTTTTGGTGGCTAACCTCTAATCCCATGTGAGTGTTAACCCAAATCTCTTCCGGATCAACCCACCTATGATTGCAATGAGCTCAAGGAAATCTCTAATAGGAGTAAACCTACCATCCTTCGGCATAAACCTAGCAATGGAGGGCTACCAACACCTTATCTATTGGTGTGTAAGCACAAGTATCCCCTTTCAATCTATGTATGACCTAGTATAAGCACGCTCTCACATCGACAAGTACAATTCTAGAATGAATTATGAATTTCTCCATTTGTAGCTCAAGACATGCAAAGCACAATAGATTGAATCTTAAACAACCATCAAATGACATAATAGTAACATCTAAGGATTTTACACAAGATGAACCCTAAGTGCTTGTGTATTAGTAATACGAAGTGTTCTTTTCTTACTATATGCATTACTTTTATTTGGTTTTAGCGCTAATGCATGTGTATTTGTGAACATTTCTACATGAAGGGTTGTGAAGCCAAATATGAAAAAAAGAAGCCTAAGTGGATTGCTATTGTACTTTGTTGATGAAGTCTTGAAGTGAACGTAGAAAAGCAGATTTCCGGAAATCCGTAGAAAAACTGATTTCCGGAAATCCGTACGGACGTGTGGAAATTCCACACACCCGTGTGGATTCCAGATTCCAGCCTATATAAAGCCACGGACAAACCAGATTTCAGGATTCATCTTTCATCCTTTCTTCTGTCTTTTCTCCAACTTTTGGGAGGCAGGCAGCTAGGGTTTAGAGAGCCTTTGGCATGTCTTTTGGAGTTGTTCTACGGCTTTGACATCGCATTTCTCTTGGAAGATAGTTATTGGGAGAGATTTTGTCGCACCGATCAGGCGAGATGTGCCCTAGGCTTGACAAAGAAACCTTTGGAGAGGACAAGACTACTCCACAAGACCATCGACACGAATACCGAGGTGGTTTTACTATAGATTGTGGGTTTTTAATTTTGATTTAGTTATTGATTGTATCTTGCTCCATGGAGAGCTAAACCCCTAGAGGGTACTTGGATTTGTAAACCCTAGGATGCATTTGTTTCATTAACCTTTTATTATGCTTTCCATAATTGATGTCTTTAATTGAGTTCCAATCTTTAATGCTTGTTGAATGATTTCTCCCTTAGAGTGACACTAGGGTTGAGAGTCTACATTGGTAATCCTTGTGAGTGAGTGACACACCATGAGGGTTAGACAAAGCAAGGTTTGAGAGGGTCGAGAGGGTGAGTTGAGAGGTAGCGGAGCATCCACTTTCCCCTCCGTGTGATTTATCCTACGTCCACGTTCCAAGGGTTCTTTGCGATCACAATAGAGTGAATGGTTAATGGATGAACTCCTCTAGGGCTTAGTTGAGTAAGCAACAGAGTGAAGCGTTGAAAGTGACTTTAACACCTGGGGCTTAATTGTGACTAGGGGTCTTTGGCTTAGACCAAAGGGTTTGATCTACATATAGTTATAGAGTTTATCACTTGGAATCCCTAGAGCTTCTTGCAACTTTACACAGTATGAGGTGTTGAGACTGGTTAATTTCTCCGCCTGGGCATAGTGTAGAGTTTGTCATGGCTGACCTTATGTTTGGGACCGTGTATTTAAGGATGTCCATGACTCATTAAGCATTAGTTAGGAAGCATAATTGTTGGTTTTGGACTTGAAGCAATAATCCTAGGAGGACCAATATCCGAGTACTCTACTTTTATCGATTGCCTTTCCTCTCATTTTATTTTGCCTCTTTTTCTTATTTTCTTTAGTTTATTTGCATCAATCTTTATCCACACCATCATTGTTCCATTTCCACTTAGTTAAGTAGCAATCTTGGTGTTTCTATTCCTTATTCCCTGTGGATACAATACCCCACTCACCCGGGATTTATTAGTTCGACAAACCCGTGCACTTGTAGGTTACACGCAAGGGGTGTGTCAAGCTTTTGACTCCGTTGCCAGGGAATAGGCATTTTGGAAACACTTTGCACTTTGTTATTTAGGTATTCATCATTCATTCTATTTTATCTTTTCTTATTCTATCATCATTCAGATTTGTTTTTCTTTCTTTTGATGCAGCTCCAGGTTATAACCTGAGGGAGCCCTTCGACATTGGTTAAAGAAGATCCTGAACTTGAATGTATGCTCGAGAGAAGGGGCGAAGAACTTGTGCAAGAACAGTCAAATCTAGCTGAGGTAGAAGGTAAAGGGTCAAAAAGTATGGCAGAGCAAAATGAACAACAGAGAACACTTTCTGACTATAGTAGACCCTCAGTTATGGGCACATAGTCGAGTATCGTTCGACCCCCGATTACAGCTCCAAATTTTAAGCTAAAGCTAGCATTCATCCAAATGATACATCAGTCAGTGCAGTTCAATGGTTTGGCATTTTCTCTAAAAGGAAGAGCCAAACGGTGGCTCCATTCATTGCCAAGAGCTTCCATCACAACATTGAACGAAATGGTCAAAGCCTTATTTGCAAGTTACTTCGCTCTGAGAATGTCGGCAAAGCTTTACAATGAGATATCTTCATTTGTTCAGATGGAGCCTGAATCCTTGTTTGAGACTTGGGAATGATTCAAGGACCTCCTGCGGAAGTATCCACAACACGGGTTCCCCGAATGGATGATCATTTAAACTCTTTACAATGGGTTGAATCCAAGTACAAGACAACTTCTAAATATTACCGTAGGAGGTACAATGGGGAACAAGACCCCTGAAGAAGCCCGACAATTAGTAGAAGAAATGGCCATGAATAGCTACCAATGGAATGCAAGGGAAAAGAAGAAAGTGGCTGGACTGCATGAAATTAATGCGGTTACATCTCAGGCCGCTCAAGTAGAGGCATTAAGAAAGAAATTGGATACATTGAGTTCACTGAGGGTAGCCGCTAGCACAAGTTGTGATGGTTGTGGGTGTTCACATATGGCGTCTGATTGTCCTATTTCGATTACTACTTCAACCGCAACGTACCAAGTAGATTTTGTTGGCAATTCGGGAAGAGTACAAAGCAATCCTTATACCAACACCTACAACAAAGGGTGGAGAAACCACCCCAAATTTTCATGGAGTAACCAAGGGCAACAAAAGGTCATACCACCACTGGGTTTCCAATAGCAACAAGGACCGAACATGGACAATTGAGTTTCAGGCTTGGAGACCCGGATGACTGATTTAGAGAAAGCTTTGACCAGATTTGTGCAATCATCGAATACACGGTTCCAATCGGTCGAAGCTACACTTCGCAACCACACTGCGTCATTACATAATCTAGAAAATCAAGTTGGGCAAATTGCGAAGTATTTATCTTAGAGACCTCAAGGGAGTCTACCTAGCAACACTGAAACTAATTTGAGGGAACATGTGAAGGCAATCACTTTGAGGAGTGGTCTTGAAGTTGAAGGTAGATCTCCTAGTAAGAAACCTAATGTTGAAGCACCCAACGTTGTGGAGGTTGAGGAGTGAGATAACAAAGAGAAGGAGGTAGCACCCCCTACCTTACAAGCCAAGAATCCCTTACCCATCAAGATTGAAGAATGACCAAAATGATAAGCAATACAAGAAGTTCTTGGTCTATTCAAACAATTACACATCAACATTCCTTTTGTGCATGCATTGTCCCAAATGCCTCGGTATATGAAGTTCTTGAAGGATCGTTTGACCAATAAGAGGAAGTTGCAGGAGAGTGCATCAATGATCTTAGATGCTTCTTGTTCAGCGGTTTTGCATAAGAATATGCCAAACAAGAAGAAAGACCCCAGAAGCTTCATCATCCCGTGCAACATTTGGTAATATGGGTGAAGAGATGCCATTGGCAGATTCAAGGGCTAGTATCAACGTCATGCCATACTCTTTCATTCAGAAGCTAGGCTTAGAAGAGCCTAGGCCAACTCGTATAACATTATAATTGGCGGACCGACTGGTGAGACATCTGAGGGATATCATTGAAGACTTGCTTGCCAAGATGGGCAAGTACATTTTCGACTGTAGACTTTGTAGTGTTGGATGTCGATGAGGATGTAGATGTTCCTTTGATACTTGGGAGGGGCCATTCTCGTGCACTTCCAAGGCACTTATTGACATTGACAGTGGGGAAGTTGACACTGAGGGTTGGCGATGACAATTTGACCTACCACCTCGCCGAAGCCATGCGATATTCTCTTGACTTTGATGATACTATTTATTTTCTTGATACTACCCCTCATGTGGTAACAAGCTCAATAACTCCCCCTCTACCTTCAAGAGACTTTGTTTGTCGTGTTTTTAGGTAATGGGTAAGAAGTAAACCTTTCATCTATGAGCCCCCGTGAGGTAAGGCAAGGTATGTCAAGGTAAGTGACGTTAAACAAGCACTTCTTGGGAGGAAACCCAAGTACTTTACTATTTTTCTAGGTATTAGTTAGTGTGTGCATGAATAAGGGCTTTGAGTGTTGATGTCTTGATCTTTTAGATGCTATTGCTATCATTTTTCTCGTGGATTATTTGGTGTTATTGTGTCCTTTAATGTGTGTGGCAAAGTTCTTGGTCGTTTGAGTGTGTTTTAAATGTTTTCTCTAGTTTATGTTGCATTATAAGGTAGGCTCTAAGTGTGTATACATGTTTAGAAATTTTCTACAGAGCCTGCAGAATTTTCTAAGTTAACAAGAGAAGGCACACGGCCGTGTGGAATTTCCACATGGGTGTGTGTGTTTTTTGTTCAGAGCTCATCCCGAGAAGACACAGGGGTGTGTGTTTGCCCCTGTGAATGACCTTGTCGCGGTCACACACCCGTGTGTTAATTCTATACGGGTGTGTGTTTCTCTGCAGAGACTTAGAGATTTATCCTGAGAAGACACAAGGGCGTGTGTCTGCTCTTTTGTCTGACGCTGTGACAAACACACGAGCATGGGTAAATTCCACATCCCCGTGTGGATCTCTACAAAGAGTTTTCCTCCATTCCAAGAAGACACAAGGGCGCGTGAGTGCGCCTGTGTGGAATTTCCACAGAGACGTGTGGAACACATAAAGAATTTTCTAGGATGGACAGAGAAGCCATAGGGGCGTGTGGGTTCCCCTATGGGTCAGGCACACGGGCGCGCGGAATTTCAACCTGCAAATGTGAATGCATTCAGAGACAAAGTGTGCTATCTTGAGAGCGCAGAAGGACGTGCGACTGCCCCTGTGAAGCCCTCCTGGGGAGTCACACGGGTGTGGGTAATTTAGAAACGCCCGTGTGGATGTGCAGAACTCCAAGAAGCACGGGTTTTCTTTAAAATCTCTTTGTGTTTCTTCTTCGCCTCACTCCCAAACTTCAGAGACTACACCCATTCATTCTCCTGACTTCACACCGCCTTTCTAGAGAGTATTTGCTTGAGTTTTCCAGCTGATGTCAACATTTTTATCTTTATCTCATCGGCAAACATTTTTTCTCTCTTTTCGTTTGCCATATTTGATTTTAATTGATTAAAATGGTGAATGTTGCTTCATTTCTATGTTTATATAGTCTGGGCATATTTAGGAAGAGCTTTTAAATAATTTGGTGATGTATTTTTGGATTTTTAGCATGCGGCTGTACGGTTTTCAAGCCTCGTGGATCCACACGGGCGTGTGGAAATTCCACACGACCGTGTGGATTGCTACAATATTGAGCTGTGAGCTTCTTTAATCGATTCTTGTTCAATTTTTGCTAATATGGCATCTTGGTCAAAGAAGCAAGCTGACAAGCACCCACGTGAGCCATCTCCTGAGCCGTAGACTATAAGATTTGCTATTCCCGAGCATCAAGTCTTATTTGAGCAGTTGTCAAAGTCGAGATTTGGACTATCTCGCTTTTTAGACACAAGTATATTACGGGATATACAATAGGGAGATGAGTTAGATGATGAGGTTGAGGATCTCATTTCTGTTGGTAGTTGGAGACAGTTATAATCGATTTGAGAGGCAGCCATCCGTGCACTCACACTTGAGGTTTTGTCATCATTCGAGTTCGACAGATCCTACGTGAGATTTGACAGTGTTGATGCCATACAGTTCCGGGCATTTGGACATCACTATGTTATGAGCGTCACTCAATTTTCGATCCTGATGGACCTATATGATGAGATGTTTACGGCTACTAAGGAGTACGAGCGACTTCTGACTGACTACCCTGGTACATTGATTCCTCAGCGAGTGTATAGCACTTTATGCGGCCAGGGATAGTGTGAGCCAGGGATGTCCAAGGCCACGTGCCTTTCCCGACCTGTGTACCACTATCTTCATGCCATTTTGAGGTCAGTGAATGGCGGTGGTGACAGTACTAGAATCCTGAGCGCCAGGAGCTACTGTATTTATATTCGATGGTGTAGCGTCAACCGATCCATTTAGGGCACATACTAGCCGAGTATCTGCGCCATGAGGGCTAGTACATAAGAGTTGGTGTCATCTTTTCAGGCCCGTACATTACCAGACTCGTCATGGGCATGGATCTGCTAGATGCCATACGTGGGCTGCGAAGATGACTATTCCTTCACCGTTAGGCCTGGATACATTAAGATTGATGGGATTGGTGCGCAGACACGGCCTGGAGTATATGTTCTGAAGACGCCTACCCCAGAGATAGTCGAGGGTGGAGGTGACACAGCTGAGGGGTCACAACAGGTTCCCGAGCCTCCGCTAGAGCATATAGAGGCAGAGGCACCCCTACAGCCCTAGAGCCATGGGACCAAGGCCACGTGCCTTTCCTGACCTGCGTACCATTATCTTCACGCCATTTTGAGGTCGGTGAATGGCGGTGGTGACAGTACTGGAGTCCTGAGCGCCAAGAGCTACTGTATTTATATTCGATGGTGCAGCATCAGCCGATCCATTTGGGGCACATACTAGCCGAGTATCTGGGCCACCAGGGCCAGTACATCAGAGTTGGTGTCATCTTTTTAGGCGCGTACATTACTAGACTCGTCATGGGCATGGATCTGCTAGACGCCATACGTGGGCTAGGAAGATGACTATTCCTTCACCGTTAGGCCTGGATACATTGAGATTGATGGGATTGCTGTGCAGAAATGGCCTGGAGTATATGTTCTGAAGACACCTACCCCAGAGATAGTCGAGGGTGGAGGTGACACAGCTGAGGGGTCACAGCAGGTTCCTAAGCCCCAGCTAGAGCATATAGAGGCCAAGGCACCCCTACTGCACTAGCGCCACCTCCGGTGTGCATGGTTTCACCATCTCGTACCTATGATCATTTTGAGAGGCTTGAGAGTGCTATAGGGGTGCTATGGACAGAGATCGCCGAGGTTCAAGCGACACAGGTTGCGCTGTATGCAGAGGTGACGGCACGTCTCGACACCCTACAGCAGTTGCTGAAGCAAGATACTGCCTCACCGTTTATCATGAGACCGATGACCCCTCAGGCTCCTCTAGCATCACCATTACCAGATCCACCGGCACTATTTGATTATGCACCGACATCAACAGCAGTAGAGCAACCAAAGCGTAACACCGACACTTGAGGCGTCTTTAGTTTTCTTTTCTTTTATTTCTCGTATTTTACTTTTGAATTTCATTTTGGACTCGTATCCTCAGAAAAAAATTTCCTTCTGAGTTTATATTTTTGTCTCTAGTTATATTTCATTGCTCTATCTTTTATATACTCGAGTTTATTTTGTTTTTGTTGAGCTTCACTGAATCCCCCTTGTGTATGCTTGTAGATGGACTCGGCAATATGGAAATTGAGAACTATTCATGGGCACGGCCAATGTGTTTTTACACTTGGCCGTGTGTGCTTCACCACCTATTGAAACTCCACTCCCAAGGAATTTAGATCCATCAAACGCACCACTAGGTGTTCAGGGGAGTATTGTTTCAATTGCCCACTCCCACAGATACTTTTTAGTGATTTACTTTTTATTGTGCTTGCATGCGTGCATTGAGGGCAATGTACATCTTAAGTGTGGGAGGGAGTTCACATTGCATATGTCCTTTATATAAATTTTGATTGACATACATGCTCATATAACCAATGGCGGTTCTTGAATTTCTAGTAATTTTTGCCCGATTAACACTTGTTGCACCACTCGCTCATGAAACTCTTTTGGAAACTCAAGTTTGATGTTTAAGGGACTAATTAGTTTTGTTTCTTGTGTTATTTTGCTAAAAAAATGGAAAAAAAAAAGAAAGAACAAAAATAGATATATTGTTTAGTTGTGCATTTGGGTGGAAAGAGCTACCAGCTATGAAGTATGAAGCTTCTCTCATAAGTCGGATTCTAGTTATGCCCTAATGAGAGAAAGATCTATCCCATGGGATGAGTGAAAGCTACAACCCCGGTAAAAGAGCAACCACCTCGAAAGTGTGAAACCCACCTTAGCGGCCGCTTTGGAAAAGGCTACCTTAGAGGATGTGTGAAGCTACTACCATTTTTTGTTTTGTTATGTTTTGAAGTTAAATAAGTCCCTTTATACTTGGAACGTTGAGTATACGTTGGGTTTACGTGAGTGAGTTTACACACACTTGAAGAATATTTCCCTTATACTTGTTTTGTTGTCCTTTTTGATTCGAGTTTTTAGCTAGAGCATTGATTTTTTGTATTTAGTGTTGAAAGTTCCCTTACTTGAAGAATATTTCCCTTGCATGCTTTGGTAAACCTAAGGTTGAGCACTTTCAATATTTCCTTCTTTTATACTTCAATGTTTAATTTTTGCTTGAGGACAAGCAAAAGCTTAAGTGTGGGGGAGTTTGATAAGTGCTTGTGTGTTAAGAATGTGAAGTATTCTTTCTTTACGATTAGCATTACTTTTATCAGATTTTAGCGCTAATACATGTGAATTTGTGTTCTTTTGCGCATGTAGGGTTATGAAGGCAAGTATGGAAGAAAGAAGCCAAACTAGATCATGAAATCTTGGAAGGAACAAACGCGAAGACACAAGTTGGGCTCAAAGATACGTGAATGTGTGCCAACCTCCATCTATTCAAGCAATTACGATGAGTTGGAGGGGCACGAAGGTAGCCACATTTGCGTATCCCAACTTGTGCAATGATAGCAAGATCTTCACCAATGAACCCATTCATTCAAGAAGTGACGCGCTCTATAGCATAAACGTGTGCCCGTTTATGTTGCCTCGATAAAAAGTAGATTCAGGAGTGTTTTTGGCCGCGCGAGGGAGGATGCTGTAGCAGGTGATGTAGCAATTTACTGTAGCAGTTACTGTTTATAGCTGGCTGAAAATCAGAATTCCAGAGAATCCACACAGGCATGTGGAAATTCCACAGGGACGTGTGGAACATTCACAGGCCCGTGTCGATGCCCAAATTCAGCGTATTTAAAGCCATTTTTCAGCCCGATTTCAACATTCTTTTTCACATCTTTTCTCTATCTTTTTAGAGGCCAGCAGCTAGGGTTTAGAGGGATTTTGGCAAGGCTTTTGGAGTGGTTCTCCGGCTTCAACACCGTGATTCTCTTGGAAGATAGTTATTGGGGAGCTTTCATCGGCACCGATTCGGCAAGGTGTGCCCTAGGTTTGACAAGGTGACCTTTGGAGAGGACGAGGCCACTCCATAAGACCATCGATATGAATACCGAGGGGGGTTTTCCTATGTATTACTTGTTTTTACTTTCAATTTCATTATTGATTATATCTTACTCCATGGAGAGCTAAGCCCACTAGTGGGTACTTGGACTTGTAAACCCTAGGATATTATTGTTTCATTGACCTTTTATTATGTTTTCCTTAATTGATGTTTTTAATTAAGTTCCAATCTTGAATGCTTGTTGAATGATTTCTCCCTTAGAGTGACACTAGGGTTGAGAATCTATTTGGGTAGCCTTTGTGGATGAGTGACACTCCATGAGGGTTAGACAATGCTAGATTGGAGAGGGTTGAGAGGGTGAGTCGAGAGTTAGCGGACCATCTCCTTTCTCCTCATGTGTGATTTATCCTACCTCCATTTTCTATAATTCTTTCCGGTCACAATAGAGTGAAGTGCTAAAGGATGAACTCTACCAGGGCTTAGTTGCATGAGCGACAGAGTGAAGTGTTGAAGTGAACTTTAGTATCTGGGGTTTCATTGTGACTAGGGGTCTTTCGCCTAGACCAAAGGGTTAGATCGACACATAGGAATATGGTTTATCACTTGGACTCTCTAGAACTCCATGCAACTTTGCACAATGTGAGGTGTTGAGACTAAGTGATTTCTCCACCGTGACATAGTGTAGGGTTAGTCATGATTGACCTTAGGTTTGGGATCATGTATTTTAGGATTTCCACGACTCATTAAGCATCAGTTAGAAGACATAATAGTTGGTCTTGCACTTGAAGCAATAATCCTAAGGGGAGTAATGTCCGAGTACCCCACTTCTTATCGATTGCCTTTTCTCTCACTTATTTGTGCCTCTCTTTCTTATTTCTTTTATTTTATCTACATTACATCTTATCAACCCAATAATTGATTCATCTTCACTTGGTTAAGTAGCAATTGATTGATCGCCCGCAAGTGTACGGGATTGCCAAGTAATACCCTGTGAGTGACACAGGGGTCATAGTATTCCACGGGACCAAGGAAGTATTATTACTCACTCTTCACCTATTATATAGCCTACAATTCTTAGTATGAAGAACAAATGAAATAAAATAAATAAACTAACTAATCTATGGCCGGGTAACTAGCACACAGATGTAAATAAACAAGGGAGTATCAAGCATGAGAAAGTAGTGTTTGGACAAGGAATACACCTAGGGTTGTCATTAAGTCCTGACCTAGGATGAGTTAAAGATGCATTGATGATAATTGAGACCTAGAGATCTCGTGAGTAGATTAGCCTCAATCTCTCAGTGACTAACCCCTGATCCCATACGAATGTCAATCGGAATTTCTTCCGGATTAACAAACCCATGATCACATTAAGTTCTAGGAAATCTCTAATAGGAGCAAACCTACTATCCTTCGGCTTAAACCTAGCAATGGAGGGCTACCAACACCCAATTTCTCGGCGTGTAGGTACAAGTATCCCCTTTCAATCTCTCCTAGATCTAGTATACGTGAGTAGGTCACATCTACGCATAGAACTCATAGTAGAATTACGGATCTCTCCATACATGTAATTCTAGACATGAAAGCATGAAAGATTAAATCTCAAATAACCATCAAACTCAATTAAGAGTGACATCTCACATGTTCACTCACAAGATTAGCCCTAGGGTTCATCCAAATCGAGCACACTCAATAGAGTTAATGCCCTCATGATCAAGGAAACTACTTATACAACATACAAGGATCATCAAGAAACTACAATAAAGAGCAAGAAAAACTCCCACTATGATCTTGATCTCCTTGAAAAACTCGCATGAAGCTTGAATGGTGATGCAATGGTGGTCTAGATCTTTCAATCAGCTCCTTTCTCCTATGCTCCCAAATTATATCTTCGTGTCCTCCATGGTATTCGTGCCCAGCAAAGTAATACACTATGCACAAAAGGGGCATCATCTCTAAAAAAATACATGCTAGAGCAACAAATATATACTAAAAATAGTACATTTAGACACTATCGAAACTGGTGTTTCTATTCTCATTCCCCTGATAGAGACCCACAGGGATATCGTAAACCCGTCTTGCGTCACAAAAAAGGGCTCCTCGATTCCAGGGATACATCCTATATATAGATCCCAATCCCTTTTCCTCGCAAATTGACCCCATCTAATGAGGGACCTCGTGTTGAAAGTCATCCCCCTATTGGACCTCAAAAAAATTCTAGGAAATGAGGACTCCCATCAAATGCACTCGAGAAAGAGGGACTCGCTACTCTCGGCTCACTGAGCACTCTCAATCTTGCATTGCTAACCCGTCATGTCCTCAATCAATCAACTTGATTACCAAGATGCACTCTCAACCCTATTGTCACTCTAAGGGAGAAATCATTCAATAAGCATTCAAGATTGAAACTCAATTAAAAACATCAAGTAAGGAAAACATAATAAAAGGTTAATGAAACAAATACATCCTAGGATTCACAAATCTAAGTGCCCACTAGGGGGTTTAGCTCTCTATGGAGCAAGATACAATCAATAATGAAATCAAAAGTAAAAACATGTAATCCATAGGAAAACCCCCTCGATATTCATGTCGATGGTCTTGTTGAGTAGTCTCGTCCACTCCAAAGGTCCCTTTGTCAAGCCTAGGGCACACCTTGCCAGATTAGAGCCGACGAAAGCTCCCCTAATAACTATCTTCCAAGAGAAACGCTGTGTTGAAGCCGTAGAACCACTCAAAAAGACTTGCCAAAGCCTCTCTAAACCCTAGCTGCAAGCCTCCTAAAAGTTGGAGAAAAGATAGAAGAAAGAATTAAAGATGGATCTTGAAATCGGGGCTGTTCATGGCTTTATATAAGATGGTATCGGGAATCCACGCAAGCGTGTGGAATTTCTACATGCCCGTGTCATTTTCTGGAAATTGATTTTTTGCGGGCTGTGAACAGTAACAACATCTGTAAATTACCACAGTGATTTGCTGCAGTAACCTACTGCAGTACTCCACCAAAATACTCCCGAATCCACACTTTTCATCGACACAACATAAACGGGCACACGTCTATGCCGTTGATCACGTAGCTTCTTTAATAACACGTCTAATTGGTGAAGATCTTGCTATCATTGCACAAGTTGTGATATGCAAATTTGACTGCCTTTGTGCTCCTCCAATCCACTATAATTGCTTGAGTGCATGGAGGTTGGCATACATTCACGTATCTTCAATCACAACTTGTGTCTTCACATTTCTTAACTCCAAGACTTCATCAACAAAGTACAATCGTAATCCACTTTGGCTTCTTTCTTTCATATTTGGCTTCACAACCCTTCATGCACGAAAGTTCACAAATACACATGCATTAGTACTAAAACCTGATAAAAGTAATGCTCATTGTAAGAAAAGAATACTTCGTATTACTAATACACAAGCACTTATCAAATTCCCCCACACTTAAGATTTCACTTGTCCTCAACCAAAAATAAAACATTGAAGCATAGAAGAAAGAAATATTGAAAGTTCTAGAATTTAGGTTCACCAAAGAATGCAAGGGAAGCATTGTACAAGTAAGGGAAATTTCAACACTAAATACTACAACAAACCAGAAATTGTGTAAGTGTGTGAACTCACTCAAATCAACCCAAAGTATACTCCTCAAAGTTCTAAGCATAAGGGACTTATTTATATACAAAACAAAATAAAGAGGTGGCAGTAGCTTCACACATCCTCTAAGGTAGCCCTTTCCGAAGCGGCCACTAAGGTGGCTTTCACACTTTCGAGGTGGTAGCTCTTTCTACCGGGGTAGTAGCTTTCACTCATCCTATGAGATAGCTTTTTTCTCTCATTAGGGCATAATTAGTATCCGACTTATGATAGTAGCTTCATAATTCATAAGTGGTAGCTCTTTCCATCCCCCCCCCCTCCCAATGTATAACTAAAACAAGTATTTTTCTCTTTTCATCATTTTTTGTAGGCAAAATGAAACACAAGAAATAAAACTACTTAGTCCCTTAAACACTTACTTGAGTTTCCAAAAGAGTTTAATGAGCGAGTAGTGCAATAAGTGTGAATCGGGCAAAAATTCCAAGAAATTCAAGTAAAAACTAGAACATGAGAACATTCAATGTTAAAAATTCTCCTAAACTTAAGAATACAATCATTGCAACTATGGTTAATCACCATTGGTTATGTGAGCATGCACAATCAAAGAATAAGTATAGAACATGTGTAGTGTGAACTCCCCTTCACACTTAAGATGTACATTGTCCTCAATGCACAGATGCAATCACAATAAATAGACATAACAATCAAAATATATGCAGGAGTGGGTAATTAAAACAATACTCCCCTGAACTCCTAGTGGTGCATTTGATAGACTAAATTCCTTGAGAGTGGAGTTCCAATAGGGTGGTGAAGCACACACGGCCAAGTGTAAAAACACATTGGCCGTGCCCATGACTAGTTCTCAATTTCTAAACTGACAAGATCAACTGCACGCATACACAAGGGGGATTTAATGAAGCACTACAAAAACAAAATAAACTCAAGTATAAAAGATAGAGCAATGAAATACAAATTGAGACAAAAATATAAACTCTGAAAGAAGATATATTCTGAGTATACAAGTCCAAAATGAAATACAAAAGTAAAATACGAGAAATAAAAGAAAAGAAAACTAAAGGTGCCTCAAGCGTCGGTGTCGTTGGCGGTCAGCTCTATTGCTGCTATTGGTGTAGGTGATGATGCGGATGCTAGTGGATCAATCGGTGCCTGAACTGGTGATGGTGGTGCTGTGGATGCCCGAGGGGTCCGGGTTCTCATGATGAATGATGAGGCGAGGTCTCGCTCTAATAGCTGCTATAGGATATCGAGACGTGCCATCACCTTTGTGTGCTGCGCAACCTTTGTCACGCGAACCTCAGTGATCTCGGTCCGCAACACCCCCACAGCGCCCTCGAGCCTCTCAAAATGATCATAGGCTCGAGAAGGAGAAAACATGCTTACTAGAGGTAGCTCCTATGCTGTAGGGGGTGCCTCAGCCTCCGTATGCTGGGGTTGAGGCTCAGGAGAATGCTGTTACCCCTTAACTGCATCACCTCCATCCCTGGCTATCACTGGATCAGGTATAAATAGTACATGAACTCCCAGCCCATACCTACACAGCATCCCCATCTGTCTCATAGTCTCTATGCCAAGGGATGCATGTATAATCAATTTCTCAGTCCCTCGAATCACATCCAAGAGACCCATACCCATGATGAGTTTCATAATGTAGGGCCAGAGAAGAGGACGCCGATCCTGGCATACTGTCCCTAGTGTCTCAGATTCGCAGCTACAATATGTCCCAGATGTAACGGCTCGTTCTGTATCATGGAGTGTAAATATAGAAGTTCCTGCCGGTACAGAACTCCGGTACTATCGCCATGGCCGTTCACAGATTTGCTTAGGATGATGTGAATGTATCTATATCTCAGTCAAGATAAACATGTAGCCTTCGACACTACGGGCTATTATTGCCCCTGTCCACACAGCGATCTATACGCGCTGCCATGTCAAGCTACCTGGGTAGTCTGTGGGCAAACAATCATACTCCTTAGTGTCTGTGAGTGCCTCATCATACAACCCAAGTCGGATTGAAAACTGTGTAACGCTCATATTATGATGATGTCCAAATGCGCAGAATTGTATGGTGTAGATTGTATCAAAGCTGGAGTAGGAGCAGTCAAACTCAAATGAAGCGAGCACCTCTAATGAAAAGCATACGGATAGCCGCCTCTCTGATCAACAATAAACACCGCCAACTGTACCTCTCTAATTGCACTCACGTCTGGAAATCAAGTTTGACCGAACTTGAGTTTGGATAATCTAGAAAATCGAGATGGTGCTTTAGAATAGCAAATTCTAACTGCTTTGGATCAGAAGATGCCTCTCGGGGATGCTTGCTGGCCGCTTTCTTAGTCTTGGAAGCTATATTTGTAAGTATTGAAAAGAAATCGATCAATTAAACTCACGCAACAATACTGCAAGAATCCACACGCCCGTGTGTATCCACGGGGCGTGAAAACCGCACAGCCACTATACTAAAAATCCACAAATACACCAAAATTTAATTTCTAAACTAATTCTAAACATGCATTAACCATTTTAGCATAGAAACGAAGCACATTTTCTAGTTTAATCAAATCAAATCATGTAATGGCATAGAAAAGAGAGAATAAGGGTTTACCGAAGAGATGAAAAAGAAAAACTTGAAATGGTCAGAAAACTCGAGTAACATCTCTCTAAATCAACTTTCAAGGTTGGGGAGAGTAACTGATTGTGTTCTCTAAGTGTTTGGACGTGTGAAAATGAGAAAGTCCAAATAGATTTATAAAGGAAATCACGGCTTATTGAATTATGTACATTCACACGGGCGTGTGGAAATTACCCACGCCCGTGGACTCCACAGGAGAGCATCACAGGGGCAAACACACGCCGTTGTGTGATCTCGCAATAGCACACTTTGTCTCTAAATGCATCCACATGGGCGTGTGGAAATTCCCCACACCCATGTGCCTGACCCATAGGGGCATCCATACGCCCTTGTGGCTTCCCTGTCCAACTGAGAATTCTAAATGTAACACACACCCCTGTGGAAATTCCACACGGGCGTTTGGATTTTTTATAGGGTTACTCACTAGGGCACTCACACGGCCCTGTGTCGTCTAGGGATGGTGGAGAACTTTCTGCAGAGATCCACACGGGCGTGTGGAAATTACTCACGCCCATGCGTATGTCACAGGGTCAGACACAAGGGCAGACGCACGTCCTTGCGTCTTCTCAGGATATATCTCTAAGTCTCTGCAGAGAAACACACGCCCATGTGGAATTAACACACAGGCATGTGACCGTGACAAGGTTGTTCACATGGGCAAACACACGCCCCTGTGTCCTATCGAGATGAGCTCTGAATGAAAACACACGCTCGTGTGGAAATTCCACTTGGCCGCGTGCCTTCTCTAGTTAACTTAGAAAATTCTGCAGGTTATGCAAAATATTCCTGAACATTTATACACACTCAGAGCCTACTTCTATAATGCACAATGAACCAGAGAAAACATTTAAAACATGCTTAAATGACCAAGAACTTCGCCACAAACATTAAATCACACGATAACACCAAACAATCCACTAGAAAAATCATAGCAATAGCATCTAAAAGATCAAGACACCAACACTCAAAGCCTTGTTCATGCACACACTAACTAAAACCTAAAAAAACAGTAAAGAACTTGGGTTGCCTCCCAAGAAGCACTTGTTTAACGTCACTTAGCTTGATGTACCTTACCTTACCTCATAGGGGCTCAAAGATGAAGGTTTCCCTCTTACCCATTACCTGAAAACATGATGAACAAAGTCTCTTGAAGGTAGAGGGAGAGTTATAGGCTTGTTACCACATGAGGGTTCATTACCCTTACTCCATTCTTCCACATCCCCAACAACCTTGGGGCATTTCCTGTGGCGTCTCCTCACTCGCTTCATCTTCCGGAGCATCTTCTTTAAGAGCCCCGAAGTAGATAGTACCTTCTACTCTAGACCAAGCATCAACACTTCTTCGCTCTCCACCTCTTGGTCTAGCAACCCCTCGTATGGGTCCGGATTCATCATTTCCTGCACATATTCAGCAATTAGTTCATCAGTAATGTCGAGAAAATAAAGAGTATCATCAAAGTCAAGAGAATGTCGCATGGCTTCGGTGAGGCGGTAGGTCAACTTGTCGTCGCCAACCCTCAGTGTCAACTCCCCACCGTCCATGTCAAGAAGTGCCTTAGAAGTCCGCAAGAATGAACTCCCAAGTATCAAAGGAACATCTACATTTTCATCGATATCCAACACTATAAAGTCTACAGGAAATATGTACTTGTCAACCTTAACAAGCACATCTTCAATGATACACCTTGGATTTCTCACCGTTCGGTCCGCCAATTCTAATGTCATCCGAGTGGGCCTAGGCTCTCCCAAACCTAGCTTTTGAAAGAACAAGTATGGTATGACGTTGATACTAGCCCATGAATTCGACGATGCCATCTCTTCACCCATATTACCAATGTTGCACGGGATGATGAAGCTTCTGGGGTCTTTCTTCTTGTTTGGCATATTCTTTGGTAAAACCACCGAACAAGAGGCATCTAAGATCACCGATGCACCCTCTCCTAACTTCCTCTTGTTGGTCAAAAGATCCTTCAAGAAATTCACATACTGAGGCATTTGAGACAATGCCTCCACAAAAGTAATGTTTATGTGCAATTACTTGAATAAACCCAAGAACTTCTTGTATTACTCATCATTTTGGTCATTCTTCAATCTTGAAGGATAAGGGATTCTTGGCTTGTAAGGTGGTGATGCCTCCTCCTTCTCCTTGTTTGCTCTTTCCTCAACCTCCATGAACTCGGGTGTTTCAACATTGGTCTTCTCATTAGGAGATCTACCTTCAACTTCACGACCACTCCTCAAAGTGATCGCCTTCATATGTTCCCTCGGATTAGTTTCGGTGTTGCTAGGTAGACTCCCTTGAGGTCTCTCCGATAGAAACTTCACAATTTGCCCCACTTCATTCTCTAGATTATGCAATAAAGCGGTGTTCTTGTGAAGTGTAGCTTCAACCGATTGAAACCGTGTATCCGATGATTGCACAAATCTAGTCAAAGCTTTCTCTAGATCGGTCATCTAGGGTCTCCAAGCTTGAAACTCGATTCTCCATGTTCGGGACTTGTTGTTGTTGAAAACCCGGTGGTGCTATAGCCTTTTGCTGCTCTTGGTTACTCCATTAGAAATTAATATGGTTTCTCCACCCTTGGTTGTAGGTGTTGCTAGAAGGATTGCCTTGTACTCTTCCCGAATTGCCCACAAAATCTACTTGTTCACTTGTGTCTAAAGTAGCAATCGAAATAGGATAATCAGACGACATATGTGAAATCCCACAAACATCACAACTTGTGATAGTGGCTATCCTCGGTCAAGTCAATGTATCTAATTTCTTCCTCAATGCATCTACTTGGGCTGCCAAATATGTAACCGCATCAATTTCATAGAGTCCGACCACTTTCTTCTTTTCTCTTGCATTTCATTGGTAGCTATTCATGGCCATTTCTTCTACCAATTGTCAGGCTTCTTCAAGGGTCTGTTCCCCATTGTACCTCCTGCGGTGGTATCTAGAAGTCTGAATGATCATCCATTCGGGGAACCCGTGTTGTGGACACTTCCACAAGAGGTCCTTGAATAGCTACCAAGTCTCAAACAAGGATCCAAGCTCCATCTGAATAATTGTGAAGCTTTGCCGACTTTCCCGGAAGGAAGTAACTTGCAAGGAAGGCTGCGACCATTTCGTTCCATGTTGTGATGGAAGCTCTTGGCAATGAATGGAGCCACTGTTTAGCTCTTCCTTTAGAGAAAATGGGAAAGCCCTCAATCTTTTAGCAACATCCATAATACTGTTGATCTTTAGCATGTCACAAACCTCCAAGAAGTTTTCAATGTGATTGTTCGGATCCTCATCGGCCAAACCATTGAACTGCGTGACTGCTGTATCATTTAAATGAATGTTGGCTTTAGTACAAAATCTAGAGCTGTAATCGAGGGCCTCATGATACTCGACTGCGTGCCCATAACTAAGGGTCTTGCATAGTCTGAAAGTGTTCTCCGTTGTTCATTCTGCTCTGCTATATTTTATAACCTTTCACCTTCTACTTCAGCTAAATTTGATGGTTCATACACAGGTTCTTTACCCCTTCTTCTGAATATACGTTCAAGTTTAGGGTCTCCTTCAATAATTGTTGAATGGTTCCCTCGGGTCATAACCTGGAGCTGCACCAAAAGAAAAGAAAAATAAATCAGAACGATAATAGAAAAAGAAAGTATGAAATAGAATGAATGGTAAATAGCTAAAATAGCAAAGTGCAAAGTGTTTCCAAGACACCTATTCCATGGCAATGGCGCCAAAAAAATGTGACAACGCCCATTGCGTGTAACACGCAAGTGCATGGGTTTGTCAAAGTAATAAATCCCAGGTGAGTGGGGTATCGTATCCATAGGGAGTAAGGAATAGAAACACCAAGATTGCTACTTAACTAAGTGGAGATGAAATAATGATGGTGTGGATAAAGATTGATGCAAACAAACTAAATAAAATAAGAACGAGAGGCACAATAAAATGAGAGGAAAGGTAATTGATAAAAGTGGGGTACTCAGATATTGTTCCTCCTAGGATTATCAAATAAAGTGCAAAACCAACTATTATGCTTCCTAAATAATTCTTAATGAGTAGTGGACATCCTTAAACATACGGTCCCAAACCTTAGGTCAACCGTGACTAACTCTACATTATGCCCCGGCGGAGAAATCAACAAGTCTCAACATCTCACACTATGTGAAGTTGCAAGAAGTTCTAGGAATTCCAAGTGATAAATTTCATTCCTATATGTAGATCTAACCCTTTGGTCTAGGTGAAAAACCCCTAGTCACAAATAAGCCCCAGGTGTTAAAGTCACTTCAACGCTTCACTTTGTTGCTCATGCAACTAAGCCCCAGTGGAGTTCATCCATTATCCCTTCACTCTATTGTGACCACAAAGAACTCTTGGAACATGGAGGTAGGATAAATCACATCGAAGGGTAAAGGGGATGCTCCGCTACCTCTTGACTCACCCTCTTGACCCTCTCCAATCTTGCTTTGTCTAACCCTCATGGTGTGTCACTCACTCACAAAGATTACCAAGATGGACTCTCAGTCCTAGTGTCACTCTAAGGAAGAAATCATTCAACAAGAATTCAAGATTGGAACTTAAATAAAGACATCAATTAAGGAAAACATAATAAAAGGTTAATGAAATAAATACATCCTAAGGTTAACAAATTCAAGTACCTACTAGGGGGTTTAGCTCTTCATGGAGCAAGATAGAATCAATAATGAAATCGAAAGTAAAAACATGTAATATATATGAAAACCCCCTCGGTATTCATGTCAATGGTATTGGGGAGTAGCTCATCCTCTCCAAAGGTCCCCTTGTCAAGCCTATGGCACACCTCGCCGGATCGGTTTTGACAAAAGTAACCCCAATAACTATCTCCCAAGAGAAATGAAGTGTCAAAGCCATAGGATCACTCCAAAAGACTTGCCAAAGCCTCTCTAAACCCTACCCACTGGCCTCCTAAAAGTTGGAGAAAAGATAGAAGAAAGAATTAAAGATGGATCCTAAAATCGGGGCTATTCGCGGCTTTATATAGGTTGGAATCTGGAATCCACACGGGTGTGTGGAATTTTCACACACCCGTGTGGATTTCTGGAAATCTAATTTTCTGCAGGCTGTGAACAATAACTGCTATAGTAAATTGCTACAGTGATTTAATGCAGTAACCTGCTACAGTACTCTGCTAAAACACTCCCGAATCCACACTTTTCATCGAGGCAACATAAACGAGCACATGTCTATGCCGTAGATCGTGTCACTTCTTCAATAAATTGTCTAATTGGTGGCAATCTTGCTATCATTGCACAGGTCAGGATATTCAAATGTGTTTGCCTTTGTGCCCCTCCAAACCATTGTAATTGCTTGAGTGCATGGAGGTTGGCATACATTCACATATCTTCAATCACAACTTGTGTCTTCACATTTGTTCACTCCAAGACTTCATCAATAAAGTACAATCGCAATCTACTTTGGCTTTTTTCTTTCATATTTGGCTTCACAACCTTTCATAAACAAAAGTTCACAAATACACATGCATTAGCGCTAAAACCTGATAAAAATAATGCTCATAGTAACAACAGAATACTTTGTATTATTAATACACAAGCACTTATCAGTCCGTCCAATAACCCACCCATGCCGAGCTTAAATAATTCTCGACCGTACCTTTTTCCATGGAGGCCTAAGCAACTTTGTGGTAGGATACTCAAAGGAATTTTGGTCGGGACTAAAGAAGAAGCGGGGAGGAGGTTCAAACCATCTAAGGATCCGCCAAAGTTTAAATTGCACAATTCCTGGCACAAGCTCTTTCCATTAAGGCCAAAAGGTAACTCATCCTTGGTCTTTAATTTGACACTATCCTAGAAGGTATTTTTCATATTTCTTGGTAGTTCTTGTACAACTTCTAACAAGGAGGAACACATCCTCTTCAAGCCTCCTTAAGGTAAGAAAGAGGTACATTGAGCTAATGACGTTAAACAAGCGCTTCTTGGAAGGCAACCCAAGTTCAAATTCCTCATTTTCTTCTTTTTGTATTTTTAGTTAAAAGTATATTGTGTTTTTGTTAAGTTTATTTGTGTTTCTTTTATGTTTTTGTTGTGTGAATGAGTCCATGCTCGCATGCCTTGTGCATTTTTTCTCGTCGTCCTTCTTGTGGTTTAATCATTTATCTTTTTGAGAAACTCATGTTTTTTTATAGTATTTCATGCACAAAATTGAAGTTTTTAAGCATTTCTTTCAAGTTGGAGGTGTTCTAAAACCCATTAAAGCCTTCCCTATTTACTTGGAGAAGAAATTTTTGGCTCAAAAAAGTTTCCAGGGTGCATACGGCCTCAATGAGGCCATCTGCCGCATCTAAAAACTTTGAACTTGAGCATATGGCCTTAATGAATTTATGTAAACATTTTTCGATTTTCATGTTTTTGAGGAGATTCTTTTGAAGTGAACAGTACCCATATGACCCTCTTATGGCGTATGACTATTATACATCATTTTTCCCATTGTTTCTTCATCTCTTACACTACATTTTGAATTATATTGGATTTCTCTATACTTGATTTGATTTTTCATGGTTTGTAGGAATATTGTGGATGAAGAAATTGACAAGCAATCATGGAGTTATGTTTACACCACACAAGTGACCACATTTTTGGACAAGAATACCATAGAGAAAGATGTCATTTTGTGATAAGAAACCTGATTCTAAGGACAAGGACTAGCATGGACACTTTGTTTTATTGTTTAGACTTTATTTTCTAGTTTTTGTGTTTTCGTTATGTTTTATCTTAGTTTTTGCATGATTACTCCACATCTCTTCTTTGTAAATTTTGGTGGAATGATGATGTCCCCTTCTCGCCTTGCAGTGCATCTGGTGAGCCCTCTTTCCATTTGGTAAAAGCCGGACCCGACATTTATAGCGCACTGTACCTTATGGTCTGGTCACACCTTCCCCTTTACATAAGATGAACCAAGGAAGTTCGTTTTCACCCTCCTCAATTATTTTATTGCTTATTCTTCCATCCTTTTTCATGATTAGTATACATTTGGGACAATGTACAACACTAGGTGTGGGGATGGGTGTATTTTATGTATTGGGGTTATTGTTCGCATACTAGTGTTACGCTTGATGGCTTGTGGAAATTCCACACAGAAATGTGTTTTTCATTCAGACCTCATTTCAAGAGGACACAGGGGCGTGTGTCTGCCCCTGTGAATGACCTTGTGATGGTCACATGCCCGTGTGGAAATTCCACACGGGCATGTGTTTTTCTGCAGAAGTTCAGAGCTCTATCCCGAGAAGACATGGGGGCATGTGTCCGCCCCTGTATCTGACACTGTGAACTACACACGGGCATGAGTAATACCCACACGCTCATGCGATTTCCTGCAGAGAGTTCTCTTCCATCCCTAGAAGACACAGGGGCGTGTGACAGCCCCTATGAATGGCCTTGTGAAAATCCACGCCCATGTGGAATTTCCACTCAGGCGTGTGAAACACTTAGAAAAATTCTCGTGTGGACAAAGGAGCCACAGGGCGTGTGGGTGCCCCTGTGGGTCAAGCACAAGGGCGTGGGTAATTTTTACACGCCTGACAAGGTCCCCTTGCGTATATCCCACAAGTGCACGGGTTTGTCGAAGTAATAATCCCGAGTGAGAGGGTATCGAATCTACAGGGAGTGGGGAATATAAATACTTAATTCGATTCTTAGCTATGTGAAAGATCAATGATAAGGAGTGTGATAATGATTCAATTCTCAACAATAATAGCAACAAGAAAGAGAGCAAAAGTAAAGAAGGGGGGTAAGGCAATCGATAGAAATAGGGTACCCGGATAATGCTCCGCCTAGGATAATTGTTTCAAGTGCAAGAACCCTCTATTATGCTTCCTAATCAATGCAATGGTGAGTCATGGAAATCCTTAATTACATAGTCCCAAATCTAAGGTCAACTATGCCTAACTCTATACATGTCCCGGAGGAGAAATCGAACAATCTCAACACCTCGACTTTCGCATAGAGTTGCAATGAGCTCTAGGGATTCCAAGTGATAAATCTCTTCCCTAATTATAGACTTAACCCTTTGGTCCGGGTGAAAGGTCCCCTAACCACAATTGAGCCCTAGATACTAAGATCACCTCAACGCTTCACTCCGTTGCAGCGCAACTAAGCCCAGTGAGTTCATCCCTTAGACCATTCACTCTATGCCGCAAAGAACTCGAGGAACAGAGGTATAATCTATCACACCGGAGGGGAAAGTGGACGCTCCTGTACCTCTCGACTCACCCTCTCAACCCTCTCCAACCTAGCTTTGTCTAACGCTTGTGGTGTGTTACTCACTCACAAGGTTACCGATAAGAACTCTCAACCCTAGTGTCACTCTAGGGGAAATGTTCATACAATGATGCATTCAAGGTTGGAACTCACAATAAACATCAATTTATTGAAAGCATAATAAAGAGGTTCAAAGAAACAAATACATCCTAGGGTTCACAATAAAGGAGTACCCACTAGGGATTTAGCTCTCCATGGAGCTAATTACAATCAAAGAAATAGAATGTAAAAGCAATGAATCCATAAAGAAACCCCCTCGATGTATTCGTTTCATTGAATCTCTTTATTATCCTTTCAATTAATTGATGTTTATTGTGAGTTCCAACCTTGAATGCTTGATTGTTTGAACGTTTTCCCTAGAGTGACACTAGGTTTGAGAGTTCTCGTTGGTAACCTTGAGAGTGAGTGACGCACCACGAGCGTTAGACAGAGCTAGGTTGGAGAGGATTGAGAGGGTGAGTCGAGAGGTACAGGAGCATCCCCTTTCCCCTCCGACGTGATAGATTCTACCTCCGTTCCTCTAGTTCTTTGCGGCCATAATAGAGTGAATGGTCTAAGGGATGAACTTCCACGGCGGCTTAGTTACGCGTGCAACGGAGTGAAGCGTTGAGGTGATCTTAGTATCTAGGGCTTAATCGTGGTTAGGGACCTTCCACCTTGACCAAAGGGTTAGGTCTATAATTAGGAAGAGATTTATCACTTGGAATCTCTAGAGCTCATTGCAACTCTATGCAAGTGCGAGGTTGAGAGGTTATCCAATCTCTCCTCCGGGACATGTATAGAGTTAGGTATAGTTGACCTTAGATTTGGGACTATGTAATTAAGGATTTGCACGACTCACCTTTGCGTTGATTAGGAAGCATAATAGAGGGTTCTTGCACTTGAAACAATTATCCTAGGAGGAGCATTATCCGGGTACCCCATCTTTATCGATTGCCTTACCCCCTTCTTTACTTTTGCTCTCTTACTTGTTGTTTTTATTGTTGAGAATTGAATCATTGTCACACTTATCATCATTGATCTTTCACATAGCTAAGAATCGAATTAAGTATTTTTATTCCCTATTCCCTGTGGATTCGATACCCGCTCATCCGGGATTATTACTTCGACAACCCCGTGCACTGGCGGGATATACGCAAGCGGATCTTGTCAAGTTTTTGGCACTGTTGCCTGGGAATAGGCATTTAGAGATACTTTGTACTTTGTTTTCTTAGATATTTTACCATACATTCTATTTCCTATCTTCTTATTCTATCATCGTTCTGATTTCTTTTTCCTTCTTTTTGGGTGCAGCTCCAGGTTATGACCCGAGGGAATCCCTCAACATTGATTTAAGGAGATCCTGAGCTTGAACGTACACTTAGAAGAAAATGGAAAGAGCCTGTACAAGAACAGTCTAATCCAGCTGATTTGGAAGTAGAAGAATCTGAAAACATGGCAGAACAGAATGAGCAACAGCGAACATTATCCGATTATGCCAGACCTTCAGTATTGGGGAAACAATCGAGTATTGTGCGCCCCCCGATTACAGCTCAAAACTTCGAGCTAAAGCCCACATTCATCCACATGTTGCAGCAATCCGCACAATTTAATGGTTTGGCCGATGAGGATCCAAACAGTCACATAGAGAACTTTCTTGAGGTGTGTGATATGCTGAAGATAAATGGGGTGACGGATGATGCCATCAAATTGAGAGCCTTCCCATTTTCCCTAAAGGGGAGAGCGAAGCAGTGCCTACACTCGTTACCTAGAGCGTCAATTACCACGTGGGAGGAGATGGTGGAAGCTTTTCTAGCTCGTTATTTCCCTCCCGGAAAATCAGCAAAGCTTAGGAACGAGATCTCATCCTTTGTTCAGTTGGAATTGAAGTCTTTATTTGAGACATGGGAAAGGTTCAAGGATCTCCTGAGAAAGTGCCCGCAACACGGATTCCCGGAATGGATGATTGTTCAAACCTTTTACAATGGTTTGAACCTGAGTACAAGGCAACTCTTGGATGCGGCAGCTGGAGGTACCTTAGGTAGCAAGACCCCCGATTAGGCCCATATGTTGATTGAAGAAATGGGGTTAAATAGCTACCAATGGAATGCTAGGAAGAAGAAAAAGGTGGCCGGTCTCCATGAAATAGATGCGGTAACTTCATTGGCGGCTCAAGTGGAGAATCTGAGTAAGAAGTTAGATCTTCTAACTTCAAATAGAGTGGCGGCAGTGACTAATTTCACCGGGTGTGGTGGAGTACATGCTCCCTCCGATTGCCCGATCTCTATTGGTGATGTTTCTTCGGTGGAGAATGTTGATTTTGTAGGTAATGGCATGAGACCTCAAGGAAACCCATATAGAAATACCTACAATCCAGGTTGGAAGAATCATCCCAATTTCTCATGGAGTAATCAAGGTCCACAAAAGGCCATGGGGCCACAGGGTTTCCAACAACAATAACAAGCCCCTCAGGTGGAAAACAGAGTCTCAGGTTTGGAAACCCGAATTAGAGGCCTAGAGAAGCACTTGACTAGATTTATACAATCAACAAATGCAAGATTTGAATCTGTCGAGTCTACACTTCGTAACCACACCGCCTCTTTGCATAACCTTGAAAATCAGGTGGGGCAAATTGCGAAGTCTCTCTCTGAAAGGCCACATGGAAGCTTGCCAAGCAATACAGAGACCAATCCTAGAGAGCACGTGAAGGCGATCACTTTGAGAAGTGGTCGTGAGGTTGAAGGTAGGCTTTTGAGTGAGAAGCCAAAAGAATACGCACCCGAGGTTATAGAGGTAGAAGAGGGAACAAGCAAGGAGAAAGAGGTGGCACCCCCACCTTTCAAGCCAAGAATCCCTTATCCCTCTAGATTGAAAAATGACCAAGGGGATGAACAGTACAAGAAGTTCCTGAGTTTGTTCAAGCAGCTCCACATTAATATTCCTTTTGTTGAGACATTGGCCCAAATGCCTAAGTATTCGATGTTCTTGAAAGACTTATTGACCAACAAAAGGAAGTTGGAGGAGAGTGCTTCAGTGATTTTAGATGCTTCATGCTCGGTGGTGTTGCAAAAGAACATGCCAAACAAGAAGAAAGACCCGGGAAGCTTCATCATTCCGTGCAATATTGGCAATTTAGGTGAGGAAATGGCATTGGCGGATTCAGGGGCTAGTATCAACGTCATGCCGTACACCTTCTTTAACAAGCTAGGCTTGGGTGAGCCTAGGCCTACTCGGATGACTTTACAACTAGCGGACCGAACAGTGCGACATCCGAGAGGCATCATTGAAGACATGCTTATCAAGGTGGACAAGTATATTTTTCCGGTTGACTTTGAAGTGCTAGATGTCGATGAGGATGCGGATGTACCCTTGATACTTAGGAGACCGTTCTTGCGGACTTCCAAAGCATTGATTGACATGGACGGCGGAGAGCTCACATTGAGAGTTGGAGATGACAAGCTCACATACCGCCTTGCTGAAGCCATGCGGCATTCTCTTGACTTCGATGATACGTTATATTTTCTAGACACTACTAATGAGATTATTGATGAATACATGTAGGAAATGTTCAATCCGGATCCGTATGAAGGTTTGTTCGACCAAGAAGAGGGACATGAAGATGTAATGATGCTTGGATCGACGGAAGAAGTACCATCTACCACGGGGATCTTGAAGAAGGTGCTCCGGAAAATGAAGAGGGCTAGGAGACGCCACCGGAAACACTCCAAGGCTATTGGAGACGTACGTGAACCGAAGAAGTTGGACGTATCATTGTTAGGTGGTCCCAAGCCCGATAATACACCCTCTACCCTTAAGAGACTCTGCACATCATGTTTTCAAGGCATGGGTAAGAGGGCAACCTTCATCTATGAACCCCCATGAGGTAAGACAAGGTACGTCAAGCTTAGTGACGTAAAACAAGCGCTTCTTGGGAGGCAACCCAAGTGTTTACTATTTTTATATTTTGAGTTAGGTTGTTTGCATGAATAAATTGTTAAGTGTTGGTGTCTTGATTTTTATGATGCTTGTGCTGTGATTTTATTGTGGGCTTTTAAAGTCATTGTGTGTTTTCAAGTGGAATTGGCGAAGTATGGTCGTTTGAGCTCTATTTCATGTTTTTCACTGGTAAATTTGCATAATAGAGCAGGCTCTGAGTGTGTAAACATGTTCAAAAATTTTCCGCGAGCCTCTGATTTTTTTCTAAGTCGTCCAAAACAACACACGCAGCGTGTGGAATTTTCACGACTGCCTGTGGAGTCGCTAGTGAGCTCGACTAGAGAAGGCAGGGTCTGCGGGCTGCCCCTGTGAACGACCATGCGACTGTCACAAGCCTCTAGGTAATTTCCACACGGGAGTGTGAATTCCTGCAGAGTTGGGCGGATTATCCCGAGAGCACATAGGGGCGTGGACTCGCCTCTGCGGGCGACCTTGTGAACTACGCACGGGCGTGGGTAATTTCCATACGCCCGTGTGAAACTCTGCAGACGAGTTCTCTCCATCCCGAGAAGACACAGGGGCGTGTGGCTGCCCCTGTGGGATGGGCATGTGAATGTCCACGCCCGTGCGAAATTTCCGCACGGGCATGTGGAACACTTGGTATTCTTCTCGGATGTTCAGAGAAGCCACAGGGGCGTGCGGCTACCACATGGATCGGGCACAAGGGCGTGGGTATTTTCCGCACGCCCATGTGAGATCGTTCAAAGTTAGTGAAAGTTTTTTTCCCAAGAGCGCCCAGGGGCGTGCACCTGCCCTTGTAAAGCTCTCGTATAGGGCACACGGGCATGGGTAATTATCGCACGCCCGTGTGGATGGACAGAACATCAAGGGTCGCGAGTTCTTTTTAAAGAAGATTAGTTTCTCTCCCTCTTCACGACCTCTATTCGTCTAGAAACACTATCACATCATTCTCCTATTTCATAGCGCTAATTTGGTAGAATTTCTGCAAGGTTTTCCGGCCAGTTCTTCATTTTCTCATCCCATCTCGTCGGCAAGCCCTATTCATCATTTTCTTTGCCAATTCATGGTTTCCATCGATTAATTTGGTTAATAATGCTTCGTTTCTTCAATTAGAAAGATGATTGATGTTTAGAATGAAGTTAGAAGTATTTTTAAGGTATATTTTTGGATTTTTGAAGCGCGGCCGTGCGGTTTTCACGCCCCATGGATCCACATGGGCGTGCGGAAATTCCACACGACCGTGTGAATTTCTACAGCATTATTTTATCAACTTGTTTGATCGATTTCGTTTTAAATTTTGCAGATTATGGCACCTCGATCAAAGAAGCAAGCTGATAAGAGGCCACGTGAGTCATCCCCTAAGACTAAGGGCATGAGGTTTGCGATTCCAGAGCATCAGGTTCGCTATGAGCGCTTGTCTAGACTCCGGTTCGGACAGACTCGATTCTTGGACACGACTATACTGTGAGATCTACAGCAGGGAGATGAATTCGCTGATGAGGTAGAGGATCTCATTTTAGCAGGTGATTGGCGGCAGTTATTGACGATTAGAGAGCCAGCCATCCGAGAATTTGCACTGGAGGTGCTATCATCATTCGAGTTTGACAGATCGTACGCAAACTTTGATAGTTTGAACTCCATTCAGTTCAGAGTATTTAGACACCACCATAGCTTGAGCATTACTCGGTTTTCGAGTACTACTTGGCTTGTATGAGGAGGCATTCACGGACATCGTAAGAGTATGCTCGATTCTGACGCGATTATCCTGGAACCTTGACCCCGCATATAGCTTACAGAGTGCTATGTGGTCAAGGTTAGTACGAGCCGGGGGTGTCCAAGGCCACATGCCTTTCCCGACCTGCATACAGATATTTACATGCCATTATGAGTAGGTCGGTGAATGGCCGTGGTGATAGCACTTGTGTTCTAAGCCGTCAAGAACTACTATATTTGTACTCGATGGTGCAGCGCGTACCGATTCACTTAGGGCACATCATGGCAGAGTATATCAGACATCAGAAATACTATACTAGACTAGGAGCGATCTTCTCGGGCCCCTATATTACGAAATTAGTGCTGGGCATAGGTCTCTTGGATTTGATTCGTGGGGCCGAGAAAACGACTATACCTGCTCCCCTGAGTCTAGAGACGATGAGATTGATGGGTATGATCCGCTGGGTTCGGACAGGGGTTTTAGCTTTAGTGCTACCACTCCAGAGATAGCCGAGGATGAGGGTGATGAAGCCGGGGCATCTCAGCATGCTCCCGAACCTCAGCCAGCACCAATGGAGACCGAGGCACCTCCAGTGGCAGAGGAACCACCCCCCGTGCATATGTTTTCACCATCTCGAGCTTATGATCGCTTTGAGAGGCTCGAGAGCGCTTTGGGAATGGTACGGACTGAGGTAGCGGAGGCTTGAGCCGAGATTACATAGATTAGGGCTACGCAGGCCACTCAGTACACAGAGTTCATAGCACGTTTCGACGTATTACAGCAGATCTTAGAGCAAGACGTCGCCTCATCATTTGTCCTGCGATCGAGGACTCCTCAGGCCCCCTCAGTTCCTCCAGCATCTCCATCCTCTACCCTGGCACCGGTGGACCCACTATGTGCGTCTTCACCAACGGCGGCAGCAGCAGCACCGGAGCCCGTGGGCGACACCGACATTTGACTTTTAGTTCTTTTTCTTTTATGCATTTTATTTTAGACTTGTTCACTCAGAAAGGATTCTCCTTCTGAGTTTATTTTCATTTTGCATCTCGAGTTGTATTCATTGTCTATCTTTTATATATACTCGATTTATTTTGCTTTTATTGAGCTTCACCGAACCCCCTCGTGTATGCGTTCAGATGGTCTTGTCTTCTTGGGAATTGAGACTTAGTCATGGGCACGGCCAAGGTGCTTAGGCACTTAGCCGTGTGAGCTTCACAACCCGTCAGAACACTACCCCCATGGAATTAGCTTCATCAAACGCAACACTAGGACTCAGGGGAGTATTGTTTTGATTGCTTCTCCCACATTTTCTTTTTGAATGATATATATTTTTGAGTGAGCTTGCATGTGTACATTGGGGACAATGTACAACTTAAGTGTGTGTGTGTGTGTGGGTGGGGGGAGTTTCATAATGCACACATTCTTTTCTATTGTTCTTGATTGATATATGCTCACATAGCCAATAGCGGTTCACCTTAGTTGCAAGGATTGTATTCTTGAGTTTAGGAGAATTTCTAACATTAAATGTTTTCATGCTCTAGTTTTTCTTGAATGTCTAGGAATTTTTGCCAGATTTATACTTGTTACACTACTCACTAATTAAGCTCTTTTAGAAACTCAAGTTTGATGTTAAACTCACTACTACCTATGAAGTATGAAGCTACTCTCATATGTCGGATACTAGCTATGCCCTAATGAGGGAAAGAGCTATCTCATAGGATGAGTGAAAGCTACCATTCCGGTAGAAAGAGCTACCACCTCGAAAGTGTGAAATCCACCTAAGCGGCCGCTTTGGAGAGGGCTACCATAGAGGATGTGTGAAGCTACTACCATCTTTGAAATTGTTGTCACTTTTGTAGATAAATAAGTCCCTTGTACTTAGAACTTTGAGGAGTATACTTTGGGTTGACTTGAGTGAGTTCACACACGTACACAATTTCGGGTTGTGTACATTTTTTTATTCAAGTTTTTAGCTAGAGCATTGATTTTTTCGTATTTAGTGTTGAAATTTCCCTTACTTGTAGAATGCTCTCTTTGCATACTTTGGTGAACCTAAGGCCAAGCACTTTCAATAATTTCTTCATTGATGCACATAACGTTTTAATTTTTTGCTTGAGGACAAGCAAAAGCTTAAGTGTGGGGGAGTTTGATAAGTGCTTGCATGCGATATGAATGCGAGGCGTTCATTCCTTATATTGAGCATTACTTTTCTCAGGTTTTTACACTAATATGTGTGTTTTTATGTTACTTTCGTGCAGGTAGGGTTGTGAGGCCGAGTATGAAGGAAAGAAACCAATGTGGATCACAATTCACCGATTTTGGAGAAAATCTTGCTATGGTTCAAACGCGAAGACATAGGTCGGATGTGAGATGCTAGAGTGTGTGCCAACCTCCTCGTATTCGAGTTTGGCACATCCATTTGGAGGGGCACAAAGGAAGTCACACTCGAGCATTCCGACTTATGCATATAGAACAAGAGCTCCACCAACTTGCCTATCATTGAAAAAGCAAGTGATCCACGATGTGAACGTGTGTCCGTTTACGTTACTCCGATGAAAGCATGGATTCGAAAAGCTATTCAGGTCGGATACTGTAGCAGAGCATTGTAGCAAGTATTATAGCAGCACTGTTCACAGCAGGCGGAGAAAACAGGAGTTCAGAGAATCCACACGGGCGTGTGGAAATTATCCATGCCCGTGTGGAAATTTTGCACGGGCGCGTGAAGCATCCACGCCGGTGTAGTCGCCCGATTCCAGCCCTATTTAAAGCCGAATCAACCCCGATTTTACTATTTTTTTCTCCATCTTTTCCCCAACTTGAGAGAGGGTTTCGACTAGGGTTTTGAGGGTTATTGGCCAAGGTTTTGGAGAGGTTCTATGGCTCCAAAATCGTCATTCCTGAGGAAGAAGGTTGGTAGGGAAGCTTCCGTCGAGGCATATCCTATACCGGACGAGGGAATACTTGGACGACGAGTAGAGGACTTTCCACAAGTCCATCAACACGACTATCGAGGGGGTTTCTTTATGGATTCATTGCTTTTACATTCTATTTCTTTGATTGTGCTTAGCTCCGTGGAGAGCTAAACCCCTAGTGGGTACTTGGGTATTTGTGAACCCTAGGATGTATTCGTTTCATTGAATCTCTTTATTATGCTTTTAATTAATTGATGTTTATTGTGAGTTCCAACCTTGAATGCTTGATTGTATGAAAATTTCCCCTAGAGTGACACTAGGGTTGAGAGTTCTCGTTGGTAACCTTGTGAGTGAGTGACACACCTCGAGCGTTAGACAAAGCTAGGTTGGAGAGGGTTGAGAGGGTGAGTCGAGAGGTACAGGAGCGTCCCCTTTCCCCTCCGACGTGATAGATTCTACCTCCGTTCCTTGAGTTCTTTGCGGCGATAATAGAGTGAGTGGTCTAAGGGATGAACTTCCGCTGGGGCTTAGTTCTGCGTGCAATGGAGTGAAGCGTTGAGGTGATCTTAGTATCTAGAGCTTAATCGTGGTTAGGGACCTTCCACCTGGACCAAAGGGTTAGGTCTATAATTAGGAAGAGATTTATCACTTGGAATAACTAGAGCTCATTGCAACTCTATGCGAGTGCGAGGTTGAGAGGTTATCCATTTTCTCCTCCCGGACATGTATAGAGTTAGGCATAGTTTACCTTAGATTTGGGACTATGTAATTAAGGATTTCCATAACTCACCATTGCATTGATTAGGAAGCATAATAGAGGGTTCTTGCACTTGAAACAATTATCTTAGGCCGAGCATTATCCGGGTACCCCATCTTTATCTATTGCCTTACCCCCTTCTTTACTTTTGTTCACTTACTTGTTATTTTTATTGTTGAGAATTGAATCATTGTCACACATATCATCAGTGATCTTTCACATAGCTAAGAATCGAATTAAGTATTTTTATTCCCTATTCCCTGTGGATTCGATACCCGCTCATCCAGGATAATTACTTTGACAAACTCATGCACTTGCAGGATATATGCAAGGGGATCTTGTCAACTGCGCTGACTGCAGTATGATTTGAATGAATGTTGGCTTTAGCACAAAATCTAGAGCTGTAATCGAGGGCCTCATGATACTCGATTGCATTCCCATAACTGAAGGTCTAGCATAGTCTGAAACTGTTCTCTATTGTTTATTCTGCTCTGCCATATTTTCTGACCCTTCATCTTCTACTTCAGCTAAATTTGACGGTTCATACGCAGGTTCTTTACCCCTTCTTCTGAATATACGTTCAAGTTTAGGGTCTCCTTCAATAATTGTTGAATGGTTCCCTCGGGTCATAACCTGGAGCTGCACCAAAAGAAAAGAAAATAAATTAAAACGATAATAGAAAAAGAAAATATGAAATAGAATGAATGGTAAATAGCTAAAATAGCAAAGTGCAAAGTGCTTCCAAGACAAATATTCCATGGAAATGATGCCAAAAATGTGACAAAGTAATAAATCCCAGGTGAGTGGGGTATCGTATCCATAGGGAATAAGGAATAAAAACACCAAGATTGCTACTTAACTAAGTGGAGATGAAATAATGATGGTGTGGATAAAGATTGATGCAAACAAACTAAATAAAATAAGAATGAGAGGCACAATAAATTGAGAGGAAAGGTAATTGATAAAAGTGGGGTACTCAGATATTGTTCCTCCTAGGATTATCAAATTAAGTGCAAAACCAACTATTATGCTTCCTAAATAATTCTTAATGAGTCATGAACATCCTTAAACACACGGTCCCAAACCTAAGGTCAACCATGACTAACTCTACATTATGCCCCGACGGAGAAATCAACAAGTCTCAACATCTCACACTATATGAAGTTGCAAGAAGTTCTAGGGATTCCAAGTGATAAATTATATTCCTATATGTAGATCTAACCCTTTGGTCTAGGCAAAAAACCCCTAGTCACAATTAAGGCCCAGGTGTTAAAGTCACTTCAACGCTTCACTCTGTTGCTCATGCAACTAAGCCCCAGCGGAGTTCATCCATTATCCCTTCACTCTATTGTGACCACAAAGAACTCTTGGAACGTGGAGGTAGGATAAATCACATTGAAGGGTAAAGGGGACGCTCCGCTACCTCTCGACTCACCCTCATGACCCTCTCCAATCTTGCTTTGTCTAACCCTCATGGTGTGTCACTCACTCACAAAGATTACCAAGATGGACTCTCAGCCCTAGTGCCACTCTAAGGGAGAAATCATTCAACAAGAATTCAAGATTGGAACTTAAATAAAGACATCAATTAAGGAAAACATAATAAAAGGTTAATGAAACAAATACATCCTAAGGTTCACAAATTCAAGTACCTACTAGGGGTTTAGCTCTTCATGGAGCAAGATACAATCAATAATGAAATTGAAAGTAAAAACATGTAATCTATATGAAAACCCCTCGGTATTCATGTCGATGGTATTGTGGAGTAGCTCATCCTCTCCAAAGGTCCCCTTATCAAGCCTATGGCACACCTCACCGGATCGGTTTTCGACAAAAGCTGCCCCAATAATTATCTCCCAAGAGAAATACAGTGTCAAAGCCATAGAATCACTCCAAAAGACTTGCCAAAGCCTCTCTAAACCCTAGCCACTGGCCTCCTAAAGTTGGAGAAAAGATAGAAGAAAGAATTAGAGATGGATCCTGAAATCGGGGCTATTCGCAGCTTTATATAGGTTGGAATCTGGAATCCACACGGGCGTGTGGAATTTTCACACACCCGTGTGGATTTCTGGAAATCTGATTTTCTGCAGGCTCTGAACAATAACTGCTATAGTAAATTGCTACAGTGATTTAATGCAGTAACCTACTACAGTACTCCGCTAAAACACTCCCGAATTCACACTTTGAGGCTCTCCTGTGTAGTCACACTGGCGTGGGTAATTTTCGCGCACCGTGCGGATGTACAGAATTCAAAAGGCCGTGATTTCTCTTTATAAATCTTGTTCGCCTTTTTATTTTCAAACTCCCAAACACTTTGAGAATGCATCCTCTCACTCTTCCAACTTCACACAGTTGATTTAGAGAGATTTTACTCTAGTTTTCTGGCCGATTTCAAGGTTTTCATCTTCATCTTGTTAGTATACCCTCATTCTCTCTTTTCTTCACCATACTTGATTTTATTCAATTAAAACTAGTGAATGTGCTTCATTTTGATGTTTAAATGATGGATGCTTGTTTTAGGAGAACTTTAGAACAAATTTATGATGTATTTTTTAGTGTATTATATAGTGGGTGTGCGGCTTTCACGCCCCTAGAATACACAAGGGCCTGCGAAATTTTCACATGACCATGTGGATTCCTGTGGTAGTGCTTTGTGACCATGTGCAACTATGACTAAGAAAGCGGCTGGCAAGTGTTCCCGAGAATCATTTCCTGAGCCAGAGAACTTAGAGTTTGCTATTCTAGAACACTAGACTCGATTTGTAAGATTATCCAAACTCAAGTTCTAATAAACCTCATTTTTTGGACTTGAGTGCACTCAGAGAGATTCAGCAAGGGGATGATTTAGCTGATGAGGTTGAGGAGCTTATGTCAGTGGGTAGTTGGTGACAGTTGCTATTTATCAGGGAGCCAGCATTCCGTACATTGACACTAGAGGTATTGGCATCGTTCGAGTCCAACCAATTGTATTTGAGTTTTGATAGTTTTAACGCCATACAGGTTAGAGCATTTGGATATCACTATACTATTAGTGTCACACAGTTTTTGATCCGGTTGGGACTATATGACGAGACTTTTACTGCCACTGAGGAGTATGAGCGACTTCCGACTGACTATCCTGGTAGTTTAACTCCTTAGAGAGCGTATAGCACTTTATGAGGGTAAGGCAATACGAGCCAGGAGTATCGAAGGCAACGTGTCTTTCCCGACTTGGCTATCATTATTTGCATGCCATTTTAAGCAGGTCGGTAAATAACCGTGGTGACAGCACTGGGGTCCTGAGCCGATAGGAATTATTATATCTGTATTCGATGGTGTAGCGTCAGCCGATTCATTTGGGACATATATTAGCGGAGTATTTGCCCCGCTAGGGCTATTATATCAGAGTGGGTGTCATCTTCTCAAGCTCATACATTACCAGACTCGTCATGGGCATGGGTCTGTTGGACGCCATCCGTGGGGCTAAAAAGACGAGTATTCCTTCCCCTCTAGGCCTGGATATGATGAGACTGATGGGATTGATGTGTAGATACAGGATTGGAGTGTATATATTGGCTATGCCTGCCCCCGAGATTGCTGAGGGAGAGGATGACGCATCTGAGGAATCTCAGCTTGTTACCGAGCCTCAGCCTGAGTAGATGGAGGCCGAATCACCACCTGCAGCACAAGAGCTGCCTCTAGTGCGCATGTTTTCTCCATCTTTAGCCTATGATCTTTTTGAGAGGCTTGAGAGTGTTGTAGGGGTGCTCCGAACTGAGATTACTGAGGTTCACGCCACATAGGCAGCGAACCATTCTGAGGTGATGACTCGTCTTGACATTTTAAAGCAAATCCTCAAGCGAGACGTGACATCCCCATTAGTTATGAGACCCCAGACTCCTCAAGCATCCCCAGCACCACCATCACAAGTACCAGCACCAGTTGATCTACCTTCTTCACTAGCACCAGCAGTAGCATCATCAGAAACCACGGAGTATACCGACACTTGATGCGTCCTTCTTTTAGCTCTTTATGTTTTCATATTTTATTTTCCATATTTTACTTTTGACTTGTATTTCATTGCTTTAACTTTATATACTCAAGTTTTATTTTGTTTTTGTTGAGCTTTACTGAATCCCCCTTGTGTATACGTCCAAATGGCCTTGTAAGTTTGGAAATTGAGGACTAGTCATAGACACGGCCAATGTGATTTTCACATGGCCGTGTGTGCTCCACAACCTATTGGAACTCAACACTCAAGGAATATAGCTCCATCATACATAACATTAGGAGTTCAAGGGAGTATTGTTTCAATTTCCCACCTTCACAAATAATTTTGAATGTTATACTTTTTATTGTGCTTGCATGCGTACATTGAGGGCAATGCACATCTTAAGTGTGGGGGTGAGTTCACATTATACATGTACATTATAGAAGTTTTGACTAAAATTACATGCTCACGTAGCCAATGGAGGTTCACCTTAGTTGCAATGGTTGTATTCTTAAGTTAGGCGAATTTTTAACATTGAATGCTCTCATGCTCTAGTTTTACTTGAATTTTTAGGAATTTTTGCCCGATTGACACTTGTTGCACTACTCGCTCATTAAACCTTGTGGAAACTCAAGATTGATGTTTAAGGGTCTAGTTTAGTTGCTCTTTGTTGTGTTAATTTTGCTAAAAAATAATTAAAAAGAAAAAAGAAAAATGTTTGTTTTAGTTGTGCATTTGGGATGGAAAGAGCAACCACCTATGAAGTATGAAGCTACTCTCATAAGTCGGATACTAGTTATGCCCTAATGAGAGAAAGAGCTATCTCATGGGATGAGTGAAAGCTACTACCCCGGTAGAAAGAGCTACCATCTCGTAAGTGTTAAAGCCACCTTAGCAGACACTTCGGAAAGGGCTACCTTAGAGGATGTGTGAAGCTACTACCGTCTCTTTGCTTTGTTTTGTATATAAATAAGTCCCTTATGCTTAGAACTTTAAGGAGTATACGTTAGGTCGACTTGAGTGAGTCTACACACACTTAGACGATTTTAACTTTAAGGAGTCCCTTATGCTTAGCTAGAGCATTGATTTTTTCGTATTTAGTATTGAAATTCCCCTTACTTGTACAATGCTTCCCTTGCATGCTTTGATGAACCTAAGGGCCAATCACATTCAATATTTCCTTTTTCTATGCTTCAATGTTTTATTTTTACTTGAGGACAAGCAAAAGCTTAAGTGTGAGGGAATTTGATAAGTGCTTGTGTATTAGTAATACGAAGTATTCTTTTCTTACGATGTGCATTACTTTTCTCAGATTTTATTGCTAATACATGTGTATTTGTGTTCTTTTGTGCATGTAGAGTTGTGGAGACCAGTATGGAAGAAAGAAGCCAAAGTAGATTGCATTTGCACTTTGTTGATGGAATCTTGGAGTCAACAAATGTGAAGACACAAGTTGTGCTCAAAGACATGTGAGTGCGTGCCAACCTCCGCTATGCTCAAGTGAATATGCCAATTGGAGGGGCACAAAGGCAGTCACCCTCATGTGTTCCGACTTATGCAATGCTAGCAACATTGTCGTCAAATGTGTTTTTATTTGAAGATACAACACGATCTACAGCATGGCCGTGTGCCCGTTTATGTTGCCTTGATGAAAAAATGTGGATTGGGAGTATTTTAGCGGAGTATTGTAGCAGATTACTGCAGCAATTTACCGTAGCAGTTACTGTTTATAGGCCGCTAGAAAACGAATTTCTGCAGATTCACATGGGCGTGTCGAAATTCCACACGCCCATGTGGATGCCCGATTACAGCCCTATTAAATCGTTATTTCAACCCGATTTAGGGATCCTTATTTCCATCCTTTGACCTATCTTTTCTTACCTTTGGAGCCGCCCGCGGCTAGGGTTTGGAGAGGCTTTGACTAGGCTTTTGGAGATGTTTACGGCCTTCGACACTGCGTTTTCTTCGAAAGAGAGTTATTGGGGGAGCTTTCGTCTGCACCGATCCAGCGAGGTGTGCCCTAGGCTTGACGAGGGGCCTTTGTAGAAGACGCGGCCACTCCACAAGACCATCGACACGAACACCAAGGGGTTTTATTCATGGATTGCATATTTTTAGTTTTTGATTTCATTATTGATTGTATTTTGCTCCATGGAGAGCTAAACTCCTAATCGGTACTTACACTTGTAAACCCTAGGATGATATTATTTTTTTGACATATTATTATGCTTTTATTAATTGATGTTTTAATTGAGTTCAAATCTTGAATGCTTGTTGAGTTGATTTTCTCTTAGATTGACACTAGGGTTGAAAATTCATTTTGGTAATCCTTGTGGATGACTGACACACCAGGAAGGTTAGACAATGCTAGATTGAAGAGGGAATAGGTTTTATCACTTGAAATCCATAAAGCCTAAACCAACCTAGCACAGTGTGAGGTGTCGAGACTGAGAGATTTCTCCACCGGGGCATAGTGTAGGGTTAGTCACGGTTGACCTTAAGATTTGGGACCATGTGTTTAAGGATCTCCATGACTCATTAGACATTAGTTAGGAAACATAATGATTGGTCTTGCACTTGAAACAATAGTCCTAGGGTGAGCAACGTCCGGGTGCCCCATTTGTTATCGATTGTTGCCCCTATCTTTTATTTGCGCATCCTTCTTCTTTTCTTATTTCTATTTGTATTGATTCTTATTCACATCACTATTGATTCATTTTCATTCTAGTTAAATAGCAATATTTGCGTTTCTAATCACTATTCTCTTTGGATTCGACTACCCACTCACTAGGGTATTATTACTTCGGCAAACCTATGCACTTACTGTACATATGCAAAAAGGGCGTTGTCAATTGTACATATTGTATCAATCATATTTGTTACTTAAATGGTTCTCAAGAGTGTATTTTATGAATAATTGGTACTTAGTTTCTTCCATTATTTCTCATAGGACAAAAGAAGCACAACAAAAGCTAAAGGAAGGAAATCGGGTGCAAAATGGTGCTAAAAGCAACAAATAGAGAAATACACGGATAAAGTACACGGTCATGTACTTGCCATGTATACTTCAGCAAATAAGCAGCCAAAGAAACACACGGACACAGTGTATATATCCGTACACCAGGAAGAATACGCTCATGTACATTCAGAAAGTTGTAAAGCATGTTTTAGAGACAAGAACATGGGTAAAAGTGAAGTACATGGCCGTGCAAATCAAGAGCTAAAGTGAAGATTCGTCTGGAGAGTTACATGGCAAAATGAAGCGATACACGACTATGTATAACCATTCATGTACCCCGGGGATGAGATTTTTTGTCCCCCCTAAGATTTACACGTATGAGCAAGATACAGGCCTGTGTACTTACCTGTGTACTAGTCGGATTCTTGAAGATATAAATAGAAGGTTGAAAAAGTTATTAGGGATCCAATTCTTAACCTAATTTGGGGGGAAGGGAGTTGGGGACTATCGGCTAGGGTTTGAAGGAAAGCAAAGGTATGAAGGAAGAGATTGAAGGAATCGCCTCAGTGACTATCAATTAGTGACGATATCGGCTCATATCTACTCCAACTGAGGGGGTTTTCTTTCCATGGCTAGGGTTTTAGAGATTGATTTCCATTATGTAGAGATGAACATTGGTCCCATGGAAGGTTAACTTCCTTGGGTGTCCTGATTGATGTAGCTTGGGAATAACTTTACCTTAATATTGTTTTTTAATATAGATTGCCTTCGGTTTTTTGAATTCATCTATGTTTGTTAATGTTGGTTTAGCGTATCGAGAGAAGCTCTAACATTATGATTTCACATTAGGTTTTGAGATATTCATGTGAGAAGATCACACATGGATGAATAGGTATCACTGATACACGCTAGAGATAGATAGGGCGTCATGTACCTTTTGATTAGAATCATCATAGTTTATCTCCAATTCTTGACATGGAATTCCTAATGCTCTATACAATCATGTGAAGGTAGGTTTATAAGAGATTCATTCCTACCATAACATGGGATTAGGCACCAACAAGTCTTGATTTGCAATTACATTAATTCCAAAGTGAATCATATACGGGCACCATTTTCACCCATTTCTTCTAAGTCTTATCACCTTTGAATTGGTCTTTAATTCCTTTTATTTCTTTTTGTCTTTAGAGATTGACTTTCGATCATTGATTATTAGTTAGTTAGCAAAGATAAAGATAGTGCTAGTACTATGTGGTCCCTGTGGATTTAACCTTACTTCTATTACATGTTATTACTTCGAGTGACATACACTTGCGTGCGTTTCACACAATCACTAATATGCAAAATATTCGGCTTTAAAAAATGACTTTGATATTCACATTAATTACTTGAGACAAAATAAATAAATAAATTCTACCTGAGGGACCAAAAGTTTAAGATCATCTGGCTCTTGTGCGAGTTATATGGGATTACAAGGTACTGTTGATGTATGACATAAATTCATACGTACTTATGTAATTAATTCTTAACAATGAATCAAATGTTGATTAAATAAAAATATCAACTAAAATTATTTACCCTAATTAGATTAAAAACCTTTCTATTTAACATTATAACTGTCTCTCAAGATATTCTCCTCGTTTTTATTTTATGTTGTTTATGAAAGCTGATGGTTCTCTTAAAATATGGTTAATGATCATTTTTTGATTACATCTATACTGTAGAACTGGACATGAGAGTTTGTTTTGATCTAGCATGATAGCTCATGAAGCATGAAAATCTTCAATGATATTACGTATATTTAATAAATGATGCACCAAACCACTGAACTATATATGTAGTATGTTTGATATTTAATCTATTGAACGGCCCAAATGTCACCCATACAACAACCCCAAGCGGATAGAAATCTCTGGAGGTGAAGTTCTATTTTCAAGTAGGTACTCTGTCCATGTCTCAACAATTATAGATTAAAAATCTAGACTTTTTCACAAGATTAGAAAAGAGAAAAATGTGACAATAACAACACCACACCTTTTTAGATGTACAAAGTCAAAGATTCTCTCTTTATGATTCTCTCAACTTTTAACTCGAATAGAGTCAAGACATGATTATAGGTTTGCCACTTCCATGAAAGAGGGAGAAGAATCAGACTTTATGGATTTAATTAATACTTTTAACGTCTGCAACCTTTCCTCTTATTGGCCAAATTAGCTTGCATATATCCATTGCATATTACAAAAGAAACAAAAATATAGACTTCATGGCCACCATATCTTGGGAAACAAATTAAATTTCCTATAAACTAATATAATTATTAGTTTTTTTGGAAATCTTGATGGATGTAGTTAATTTTAATGCTTGTGAAGAAAATGTCAAAATAACACCTAGTTGTGCAAATTTAATATTTAATTCCCTTTCTGCCAAAATTTTCAATACAAGTATGAACTGTACCACACCAAACATCACAAATCTTGAAGAAAATCTTCTTCTAGAGCTCTTAAAACAACCTTCAATTATAAGTTTTATAGTTCCTCAAAAGTTAAAAAAAAAAATAATAGATAAGAAAACAAAGACAAAAGAACTCATGGAAACTCAAATGACAAGAATCCAAGGGAGAAAATCAAGATCAAGGCTATAAAGAGAAAATTCATTATATGATTCCATTCCAAATAAACTTCACATGGAAAAATACACCGTAATGAACTTCAACACCATCATGCAAAAAATCACTAATGTTTGGGAAGACCTGATTATTAATTATATCAAATCTGGAGCTGAACCGGGGAAGTATCCCGGGGAGCTGACCGGGCTTTTCTCCGGCCCAGCGCCCTTAGGGACGTTCCTCAATGTCCCTCCGGCGGTCCAGTAACGGTGACATGACCTACAAAAATGTCGAGGTTGGTTGATGTTATAATTGTTGAAGTAGCAAAACTTTGTGTCCTTACTCTTGCACCGAGGGCATGGTAGCCCAACGGTACTGCCAGCTGTCTCGGTGCCATCTTCTCTCGTCGTGCTCTCTTTGGATGTCTCTTCATGGTTTGGTAACTTCTCCTTTTCTTCTATTGTGATTGTTGCACCAAATAGCTTGAATCCTGGTGCATTGCTGTTGCTGATGGTGGTGGTGACGTTTTCTTCTAAGTCTGCCATGAAGACAAAAAATGTGAAGGGAGGAAAGAGCATAGAAGAGAGGATGGAGAAGAGAGTCTAAAATGAGGAGCCATTGGGCAAAGAATGGTACTTTATTATTTGTGCACACCATAGTCAGTCAAACAATATGGCAAGTATAATAGTAGAATATTAGATGATAAGGAAGAACTTTATGGTAGGGGCATTGGTTGGTTTGTTTTAATAGCATCCTTTGTCTGTATCTCACAACAAAAACTGTCATTGTATGGTTGGGTTATTTATTTATGGGTAAGATGCTCTTTCACCCTTAAAGTAGAGCCGAAATTTGAAACTCTAAAATAATGTATTATTTTTATAAATAAATGGAACGTATTAATTTATATTCTAAAGATGTGATATTATTTAGTAAATTAAATTGAGAAATATTGAATAAAAAAACCAACATTAGCACAACAAAATTTATGTGGATATGTAACATCAACTGGGAAAGACACATTTAATACATTTAACATATTCCATCATACAAAGCACGTAATAAAATCTTTATGTAAACAAATGCAGTTTTGGATCAATTAATAATAAATAACATTTTTATTTTTTATAATTAGAGCTGTTTTTTTAATTAATAGTAATATTTTTTAGGTTCATATCTTTAAACAAAATAAATTGATAAATATATTCCTTTAAATATTTAAATTTTATTAAAATAGGTTGATGGAATAAGCTTGGGGATTTTGTTGACAAATGTTGGTAACTCACGAACCTAACATTCTCTTACTCTTTCTATTTATACAATTTATATATACAATGAAATTATGTCTTTCTTTCGATTGTTATAAATTCAGATCTATAAGCGGATTTCTTTTTATTGATTTATTGAAATATGATGAAATTATTGAAAAATTATTTGAACTTTTCATCGTAATAAAGTTTTATATCAACTTTAAGTTTTGCAAATGTCCTCTATCCAATTTTTGTTGGTCTTTTAAGATTATTTTATAAGTTAGTGATAATAAGCTCGTGTTCACATTAGTTATTGAAAATCCACTTCATATTAGAAGAGTGGCAAATATTTTCATTGTTAAGCGAGAGGTTAAGGGATCAATTCCTCTCTCACAATATTAGTTGAGGTGGGTAGCTTGTCCACCTTATTAAAAAAACATTTGATGAAAATATATCGATTATTGTCAAGTTTCGCGTACGATAGTATAGTAGTTACCGTGACTTTTACTATAGTATTGGATTCTCCCTATGACTTTTCTTGAAGCATTTGTTTTGTTTAAACCCTGAGATTGGTGTTTTATTTGGGGGTGGTTAGCTTGTGGTGGAAGAGGAATAAGTAAAACAAAAGGAGAAGGAGAGAGGAAGAAAGAAAAGAAGAAAAAATAGGAGTGAGTGCTGGTGGAGGAGCGCCACTAGCCATTGGAATTTAAGGCAAAGTAAGCTAGAAATTTCCTAGGCTAACCAACCCAGTAGTAGATAAAATAAGGTTTTGCTTTAAGAGGTAAGTGCCCTAAAACATTTTCTACATTTCTCCTCAAGACTTGAGTAACTTCTTTGTGGTAGTTTTCATGCCTTTAGCTTTGAGTTTGTGGTGGAAATGTTGGCCTTTTATCTATGTGCATGGGTTTATGTTGGAGAGTATGTTAATATGGATTAAGTTTATTAAAGAAAGGTTGTGCCTCAGAATTTCACATATATTCACACTTCAAGAAAAACATGAATTCGGCACGGTAGTTTTAGCATGGAAAATGAGCCAAAAAACTGTGACAAACTGATTTTGGAATGGAACAATAACGATGCCTATACCTAGTGTAGCAAATATAATTTATCACAGAATAGTAAAACTATGCCAAATTTTGTCACAGTTTTATTAGACCATGCCAAGTTTGTCACAGTTTTATGCATGGCTTTTTGGCATGATTTTGGCACGGTTTGGTTTGTCAAGGTTTTTAGCACGGTTGATTTTGTCATGGTTTTTGGCATGGGTCAAGTTGTCGCACTTATTGGCATGGTTGATTTTGTCAAGGTTTTTGGCATGGAAATGATTTCTGGCATTGTTTTTGTCACTGTTTTAAATTTAACTTGATTGGGCGCATATTTTGTCATATTTTTTTTGCACGGTTTTAAATTTAATGAGGATATTGGCATGATTTTTGTCATGAAATTTGGTACAATTTTATTTGGCAAAATAAAATAAATTACAAATGGTTTTATTTAACATTAGAACTTACATTTAATTTCATCAAAACATATAATGCAATATTTGTAAAATAAGCAAAAATGTTATTACAATCATAACATTACAACAATAAGATCAAAACTAACATAACTCCACAAAACTCTAACATAAACCGTGTACATCATCATAACTCCACAAAACTCTAACATTACAACAATAAATCTAACGCTTGACTGCATTTATCTACGATTGCTTTACCAAATTCCTCTTGCATCTAATAAAAAATAAACAATCTTATGGACATGTGATTATCATTTCCATGGTAAACCATATAATTTTAATTCATTTTATAAAAAAAACTACATTATCAAGACTTAAAATCCATAAAAATTATTAGAATCATCATAAGGCATTACCTAATTGTAATCCAAATAACGCAAAAATATCAATGACCTTCCAAGGTTTTGATACTCGGAATGTAGCCTTAGAAATCATCACATATTAGTACAAGATATTCATGCAACTTGTCATGATACACAACAATAATTTTACCTCTCTGGTTGTTTTGAGCATGCATGATATTGAAAGTTGAAAATAAGTTTGCAAAATGAATATAAATAAATGAGATGTGAATTTACATGGTGCCTTGCAGTTCAAACATAAATTTACCTTTAGTTATTAATTGAGTTTTTATGGTGAAATCACTACACAAACATATAAATACTAATTTTTGTTCCAGGCTTATCACCTAAGACTAAGCCCCACTTTTGTTGGGTATAAATTTGTAATAAATAAGAAATTAGACCAATTCAAACCTAACACCTATGAACATCAAGAGAAAAGTGATTAAAAACCCCATGCAAAATGATTGCATTGCTGTCCCAGCCGGAACAGTTCCAAAGTAATGTGTTGGCGTTGCATTCAATAACAAGAACAACACTCCACTTGCCAATATAGATCCTATCAATTTTGCAAATACATTAGAATGGAAACTGCATACATACATACATATATATATATACACACACATAATTAGATTAAAATGAGTAAATAAAAATTGGAGATATATAAATGCATGGTGAGAAGTGAATCAATTACCTCTTTTCAAGGAAATCTCTTAAGGAGAGTGAAAACTGTAGTTACTACAAGATTAAATTGACCACCAAAAACATGCCCCAAAGTGTAAACCATGACCATTACAATCGATCCCCAGATAATACAAATTCTTGGGAATGTGATATTTCCATAATTTTTGTTTAATATCACAAATCCATATCCTACAAAAATTACAAAAAAGTCCCTATTGCTTCTGCTATCATCAGAAAAATAAAATGAGAAGTCAATGTTAATATTATACAGAGAAAAATTATTTAAAAACAATGGATTTGATCAAGATAACCTTTTGAATAAAGAGAATGATGTCAGAAGAGAAGAGGCATGAAATTATGAAGTAGTGCTTACTAAATCTTAGTTTGGGTAACAATGAGTCAGGATTACATCAAACCAAGCTATCCTATTTTTATATTTCCATCCTACATGAGCTTATTATTTTTGTATATATGGTCCATATTCTTTTTTTCAAAATTTACCAAAGAACAACATCTACATTCAACATAAACAAGATTTATTGTCTAGCATCCAAGACAGGTGCAAAATTTTTAACCAGTCAAAGTTAACCTCTCAAAGGTCGGATTTTCTAATACATAATGCATAGTTATCATCTCATAAACCGATTACCATCCAAAATATATTGAAGATTTAACTGCAAACCATAATAACAAACAATGAACAACATCAAAGTACCAAGTAGAAAAACTCACCAATTAAACAGATCATAAATGGAATTTGAACATGAGAAAACATAGATTCAAACGACGCTCAAATATCGATAATAACAAAAATTTCAGCATATAAGAATGCAGAATTCCTCTACTATAGCTAAGATCTTGTTAAAAAGCATGAATTCGATAATAGATGGAGATAGAGCAAAACCATTTTACAGTATGACTTCTGGAAGCGAGCGCGAGCTCCATAACCCCCAAACTTCTTGGGCTCATAGTGTCGAGGATCGGCCACTAGGAGGGTACGATCATAGTGAATGAGGATAGCCCTAATCTCCTTCTTCGACTACTCATTAACGTACTTCTAGTAATATAGTGATGAGAGCCTTGGCAATGCTTTGGTGGATGGCATAGATCTATAGGTCATAGCACCAGCAAGGATGCGGATCAGCATGTCGAAATCCCTTAAATGAAAACATATTTTCCGTTTATTTGTTTCAAAAAATAAATAAATAAATCAACCCAAAAAAAAAATATCCATGCAATAATACCATTCCATTCAAAATCAGCAAACTCATCCTCATTTTTTTTTATTGCGACCATTCCATGAATGGCCACAATAAAATGATAATTCATACTTTTATAAAAAAAAATAAGTTTTTATTGCGTATGAATATTACATAAGTGTTAGTGTTATAAATGGAATTATAAAATATAAAAAAATAATAAGCAAAGCCATATATAAAAATTAAGTATTTGAAAATTTTAAAATAACCAATTTTAATTATATTAGTTAATTTATAATTATCTAATTTTAGATTATATTATAAAAATTAAGTTTTTATTGTGGTTGCATAATTATTATAAATAGAGGATAACTATTGTAATGATAGATTTTCATGTGTATGAGTAATTAAATTATGCAAAAATAAAAATTCTCAGGTAATTATTGTAAATATAGATTATAAAAAAAAATCTTATAAATAGAGTTTATAAGAAAATGTTCAAAACTATGCCAAATTCTATGACAAAAAAGTGAATGTGTATTTGGCACGGTTTTTGGAACGGAGAACCCAAAACTATGCCAAAAACGTGCCAACGAAATATATGACATTTGACACTGTTTTGGGTTGACCATGCCAAAAACCTTGCCAAATAAATTAATGATGTGTTTGGCATGGTTTTTGGCGTGGTTTTGCATTGACCTGCCAAAAATAGTGGCAAAAAAGTTAATGATATGTTTGGCACTGTTTTTTGGCATGGAGAATCCAAAACTATGCCAACGCAATATATGACATTTGGCATGATTTTTGGCATAGAAAATGCAAAACCGTGTTAACGCAATATAAGCATTTGGTACGGGTTTGGGTTGACCGTGCTAAAAACCATACCAAACAAGTTGATGATGTGTTTGACACGGTTTTTGGTACGCAAAAATCGTGCCAACGTAATATATGACATTTGACACGGTTTTTGGGTTCTCTATGACAAAAACTGTGACAAACAAGTTGATGATGTGTTTGGCACTGAGAACCCAAAATTGTGCCAAAAACAGTGCCAAATGTTATGCTCCCTCTATTCCTTTTTACTTGTCACATTTACCTAATTCACACCGATTAAAAAAAGTTAGTTGAACTTAGTTGGTTACCTATATTTTATAAAAAAATCTATTACTTTTCTAAATTACCCCTATTTAAATCTCTACTAAGTGGAGTATATGATTTAATGCTTAGTTGATTGTAATTTATTGAAAATTGTACAAGTACATTAAATTAAAGGATAAATTTGGAAAAAATTATTTAATGTTGCACAAAATTTCTAATGTGATAAGTAAAAAAAAAAAAGAGAAGAGCTCCAAAACATGCCAATTAAACATGAACAAAGGGAGTAAATTATGTTGGCACGGTTTTGTGTTCGTCGTGCCAACCACATTGATTATGTCTTTGGCACTCTTGTTGGCACGGTTTTGTGTCTAAATTTTAGACGAAAACATAAAAGGTGTCAAATACCGTGACAAAGTTGTCATGATTTGGTAGCTATGCCAAATACCATGACAACTCTACCACTAACTTGTGTTTCATGCCAATTTCCGTGAAAAATTTGACACGGAATCAAAACTATGCCAAATTCCTGTTTTTCTTGTAGTGTCATGATGGTTCTTGGCTAAAAATTTGTATTCTACTTACTTCAAACACGCATGATCTTGACTATATCAAGTAGAAGATATTCTAGAAATTTTTTTCCCTTTAATGTTGTTGTGCTTATACCTTGCTTAATCTTAATTTGCATAGTAACCTCAGAAAATGTATAGTTACTGGAAGGTCTACACACTATATAATGCATTTTCCCTCATGTAGATACTTAATTATCTACGTATGTACATTCATACATAAATATGTAAGCATACATGTGATATCTGGATCCAGTAGAAACTAGGGTTAGGTATGATGGTATAGCATAGTAAATTCAGTTTTTTTTTTCCAATTCTCTCCTAAATCTAGTATTTTCGAGCCATGTTGGGCTTGGCTCATGTGTAATCTTTTTGTATTGATCCATTGTGTTTTTCTTTGGTGTTAAGGTAGCATGAAAATACCACATTTTGTTGAAATCCCTTCATTTTAAATTTTCTTATAGAAGGATAAAATGGTAACTTGCAACTTTTCTTAACCATTAAGTACTTCCTTTTTTAAAAACCTTAACCACTTCTTCTTATCTTCATATCTATCCATTTATTCTCAAAATCTTCCTTCTTCTTCATCTTCTATCTTTTCTTTCCTTTCTCCAAATCAAGATTAAGAATTTAGGTTTTATTTTTCAATTTCTTCCACAAGATCCTTGGTAATAAGTTCTTTCCTCCTCCTTTAGTATCTTGAATTTTATTGAATTCACACGGGATTCTTTAATGTCTTTAGAATGTTCTTTGCGTAAGTTTGGTGATGGTTTGTTATTATCAAGAGTAAATCCATTGTTTCCAAGTAAGTATGAATGCTTTGTAGTCATGGAAAAAATCTATTTATAAGGTTTCATTTGTTGACTTTTCCATGGAGATTCGGTTGTTTTTCGAAAGTTCAGATGAGTTAGGAGTATGTTGTTCTTGTTCTTCTCCATGAATTTATAGAGAAATAGATGTAATTTTCATGCTATTCATTACATTTTAGGTAGTGTTACTGTAGCTATATTTTTGGTTATTGTAGCACCTTGAAAATGTGTCTTTTTGGGTTGATTTGTGTGTTATAGCATTTCCTATTTTCCCTATATTAGTTAAGTTGGGTTAGGTCAAATTTGGAGCTATCATGTATGCCATTTGGGGCGTTAAATGCATGATTTGAGCATTGTCTAGTTGAAGCCTAATTTTTTCTTGTCTTTTTTTGTTGAATAGTGGTGTATAGGTGGGGAAACCCAGTTCAAGCCAAGAGTGTAGTAGAGGATTAACGGGAACCCAAAGCCCAACCTTGTTGGTTTTGTGAGTGGGACTTATAATTATTTGCATAGTCTAGGATGGGTTGGATTCGGTTTATAAACAATTTAAAGTTATATAAGCTATTGTGATCTAATTTTGGTTATATGGTATTTTACACACTCATATATGTATATTGTCGCATTTTCTACTTATTGCAAATTATAACTTGTTAAAAATGCATTTCAAAAATTGTATCTAATTTAAATGCTTATGTGCCCATGCCCTCACACCTTGGTATTTTATGCTACATTTATGTTGAGAATGGCTTTTAACATGTTTCATCAAGTTCCCTGTAATCCTTGAAGTGATTTGAGTGGAGATGGTTTAATTGGTACTATAAGGGTGTATGTGGTTGGATAGTTGGAAATTGTTGAAATATCATAATGTTTAGAATGAGTTTATTTTGTATAAATGGGGTAAATCTTATGTTCAAATGAGTTTTATTATTATGTCAAATAGTTGAATGTATGGCTATACATCATGAAATTAATGATGAGGAATAATGAATATGAATGATGCTTAGTATTGGGTAACTCTTATGAGGTTGATGTTAGAAACTTAAACAACACTATGTGGGACCTATTGAAGATGTAATTACATTTATGTCATAGGATTGTTAGAGTTTTTAATGTATGATATTATGAACAAGGTTCAATGAGCTTGAATGTATTTTGGTACTAAAATTGATATGAAGAATGTATTTTAATGAATAAATTTATTGTTGAGTTGAACTACATAAGATTGACTTACATATTTGATATCACTGGAAATTTGTTAATGTTGTCCATGTGAAGAATGTTAGATAGAACTAATTCAAGAGACTTATACACATATATCCAATGAGTTAAGGAATAGTATGGTGGGTGTTAAAGGTAATATTGAAATGATGTCGATGAAAGGGAAAGAAGAGCACTAAATGAATTATACATCTCCTCAGTGGTTGGGGGGTGATGATGGATAGATGATGCAGCGGTATACTTGAGACCGTTGATTCACACACGAATGCACGGTAACAAGTTGTCCAAACCCTGTTGATCAAAGATAGCCAGGAATTTGGGAAGAGTAAAATCTTATTACTCAATAAAAATGATGATCGCTAAAGCCCGATTTTTCTTTTGTGCCAATAGACTTACATTAAATAGGTGAAAATAGCACTAAGAAAGGGAGATAATTCAAAAATTTACCAAAAATAGTAAATTTTCAAATATCAGCAAGAAATAAATTCTATCAAAATAAAGACTATTGCCACAAACAGACTCACAAATCGGAAAAATTTCTATCCTAAGATATACTGAAATCAATTATTACTAAAAGCAGCCAAAATTACGGTTTTCAGGCCCTAAAGCGATGGAATTTGGCCAGAATTTTGATATGACTCACAAGAAAAAGCTAGTGACTTTGTGTTCGTTGACCCATTTTCCTTCAAAGTGAGACCCTTAAAAACCAAAAACTCCACAGCTTGAAAAATTACCGGGAAATACCCTTGTTAGGCCATATTCCTTTTGTCCAGAAAGACACAGGCTTGCTCCTCAATACGCCCCTCATCAACATAAGTTTTACTGTAGTAAATCATTGTGCAACATCACTAAAACAAAGTTGGTTTTTAAACTTGATTCTTTGCTCATCGTCTTAAGCTAGAGATTATATTCTTTTCTTGTTGACATATCCATTGAAGATGATAATTGGGAAATTAATTAGTTCTTATTGAAGATTGATACAAAGATAATTATTTTAGTTTTGTTTGATGATGGAATTTTGTAGTATTTATCATTTGGAATAAAATAATATCAATGGATGAAATCCATGTGTTGGGTTGTTGTGCATTGTTTAAATTATTATAGAAAAATAGGCGGTTTGTTGATAAGGGTTAACGCAAGCGTACGGGTCGATCAAATAGTAATAGTATGCACAAAGGCATAGTATCAATCCACAAGGAAGATGGAGAGTACTAGTATTAATCTTAATCGCAAAAATTAGGCTAAACAAAAGTAGTGATGTGTGTAATAAAACTAAGAAACAAAAGAGAAGAAAACAATAATGAAGGAATGATAGTAGTCTAGAAACAAGGGGGAGAAAGAATGCCCGGGCATAGTATTCCTTTAGGGTTTGTTAAGTTCAGGATAAAGGTTGTATAAGTATGCAATCTTATTTGAACCAAGAGAAATCCTAAAATATACTAAACCCCTCTTGCAAGGCCGATTAGTAACTAATTCAGTATAGTGTTGATATAGACACCCTATATTCGCATTGCACTCTATGAAATCTAAATATGGATGAACAATAATGTTTTAAATAGCTAATACTTCTTGGGAAGAGATTATTTCTAATCCTATACAAAATAGAAATGTGATTTATCCTGAAATCTATTCCCTATGATTGCAAAGAGTATGGAAATCACTTGTTAATCCACTTGGGAGGATTGAGGGAGGAGAACTCTCGACTCAAAAGTACCCCATTGCTAGGGTTACTCACAATCCCCTCCAATTGAGGTATGTCTATGCTAGGTGGGTATTTTACTCATCACAAAGCACATCAAACATGAGAACTAGGGCTTTCACCTCATTAGCAATCAAGCAATACAAAACACGCAATTGGATTCAAATAATATGGATTACAATTAACAACAATTTAATCAATAAGATCAATAACCAATGTCAAAATAGAATAAAACTCTAGAGTTTAATTATGCCCAAGCATATACAAAATTAGCCTTCCATTAATGGAGGGCAAGAATCTAAGCAACACGACACAATGAGAATCAAATAAGACATGAAAACCCCCTTCTCAACTGTGCCGAGAGATGATTGTCGAAGAAGACCTAAAGATCTTCCGCGGAAGCTGCCAAGCTAATCTTGACGACTGCAATCCTTTTTCTCTAAGATAGATGGGTTGAATCTCCCTCTAAAATGGCCTCCAAAGCCTTATATATTCCCCCACTTTCTTCCCTTTGGCCTCATCTTCGAATAGAACAAAAGATACCCTAGAAACCCTTGTCAGGAATATTTATATTGTGCCACTTATATGGTGCTTACAGGTGTAAGGACGTGGCCATAAGGAGATGGGGATGATGGGTCAAGAGCCTTACGAGAACATTTACGGCCGTAAGTTATGTCCATAATGTCTTATATATAGTGTTACGGTCCAGCTTACGCCTGTAAGCGCCGGATCGTAAACTTCTTTGTATGCCCCTTGTGACCATCCATATAGGCATTTGTTATACTCATAAGCTCCTCTGGATGATCCTTACAGTCTAACTTACAGGCGTAATTCCTGCCAATAAGTCCCTCTGAATGTCTTTATGGTCCTTCTTACGGGCATAAGAATGTCTGCAAAGTGCTCTAGAAGAGCCTTACAGCCGTAAAGGTGCCCATAAGTAAATATGTTTGCCTTGTACTTCATTGATTGATGCCGAGAGAGCTCCATGATCATCATTTTGGCTCTATAATGCTTCTTTTGGCTTTCTCTCATCTTTAAGCACTGTTGAAGCCTAAGAATGCAAAATACACCATATTTAACATTGAATTCAAAAACATAACTCTAACACATGCCTAATGAATGTACAAAATGATATAAAATAATGATCAATTGTACACTCATCATTTGTGAAAGGATTTATAAAGCCAATTAATGGTATTAATGTTGCTTAGTAAAATGAAATAGTTTTTTATTTGGATTATTTGTCGAGATTGAAATGCATCTCTAGTCATTTTTAGATATAAGACTCTTAGGGCAAAGGCCATGTGTTTTTAATAAGATATCATTACATTTTTCAAAGATAAGGTCAAAGGCTATGGAGTTTGAATTTATTTCCAATAGATAGAATTATAAGAACTTCATGGACTAGGCTGACTTAGTAAAGAGAATCACATAATAGAAATTCATTCGTGGAAAGAATGTGAAAAATACTTTGCCCGTCATGTTTAGGAACTAATTACTTAGAGATAAAGGCTAGTTTATATAAGAAACCTCCAGATCCCAATGATCTTGACAATTTAGGTTAAAAATTCCTTAAAAATAGAAGTCTTTACTCTCAACAGCCAGGGAAATTTTATCCGAGTACCATTTTTGTCATCTTGATCTTTACTAGATTACATTAGCTTTTCTTGAAAGCATATTTTTCATTTTAGTTGATTCTTGTTGTTAAAAACATGATTCTTTAATTGATTGAATGGCTAGATAATAAGAGGAGAACTAGTGTTACTAGTCAATTTCCTCATGGGATCAACTTTGCATATTTGCACGCTTTTACTATTTGATATGACATGTGCGCTTGAGTCATTTTAGGCTTGCAAATGCTCCTCATCACTTCTATATATGTCATTGCCCTAGTATTGTAATGTTGTCTTGAATCATATCTGTATTTTGTATAAAATTCATGGTGGTCTTTTGGTCTTAAACCTATAATTTACGTTTCTTATAATGAAACAGTATTATTTTGTTATTTCTATAATGTGTTGTCCACTTGTTTACTAAATTAGTTTTATTATTATCTGACGTTTTTCATATGGTTATTTCTTAATATATAACCTTGTATGGGCGTGAGTCGCGTGACAGTTTTTATATTGTTTGGTGATGCATGATCTTGTTATTTTTATTAACTAAATTAGGAGTTTGATTCAACTTATAAGTTAAAATCTTGGCATGATAACAATGCTTTTATAAATCTCATTATATCACATTATTATAATAATTTTCTCAAATATTGATAACAAAAATTTGTATCATGATATTTTGGCCGGAAGTTGTTGATCCTATCTTTTTCTATATTATTATTATTATTATTATTTTGTCTCTATTGTATTCAATGTATGAAATAAAATTTAAATATGTGAATTTAATTAATTGGGACAAATATTACAGAAAATTCTCAAATTTTTAAAAAGTAGTGTTTGTTGAAATGTCAAAAGATACGTACATTGAATAATAAATAGGCTTTTGTGGATAAATTAAACATACATTGTTTGCATATTAGACGTGAGTTTTTGACTCCCACGGAAACTACTCAAATTTCCAGTCTTATGAAGTAATTGTCCATTCTTGACAAAATTAACTTGAAATCATATTTTAATAATGTTTATTAAACGTTCGAATTTTTTTTCCTGATATTTTATAGTAGAAACAATTTGATACTCAAACGATTATATACATATATATATATACACACACACATGAATTATCTACATAAACGATTATTTTTAAATAGAAAAATTATTTTTAATTTTTTTAAAATCTTAGATTTGAAGTTATCTTTTTTTTTAATATAAATAGATGGCAAGCGAGTCCCATTTAAGAAAAGTCAGTGACGTGCATATGCATGGAATTAATATCTCAAGACATCTATGTCTTCACTTTGCATAGGCTTTGAATTCAATCTTGGGTCCTTCTCAAAACACCCTACTCAAGGGGATCCTCGAGCTACTTGGCTAACTCTGGTTCTTTCGAAGAACAACTTTATTTTCTTGACAAAAGAAAGCTAATCCAGAGAAACCCTTGAATGACTTATTGGCTACTAGTACTAATTGGTCAAAATGTTGATTAGATTCTAAGTTATTACTTTAAAGAATAAGAATATATATATTTAAAAAGAAAATTAAATTAATCAATCACAAAATATTAAAATTCACAAAAAAAATCAATTCTTATTGTTTTTATTTTTATATATTTTATGAAAAAATAGACAAATTAATCACCTTAATCAATATTGTAAGAGAGAGTTGATCACTCAATCCCTCACATGACAGAAAAAAAACTACCATTTTCTAATCTGATGCATTGAACTAAAAATAATAATTTTTTTATCTACACATGTATATATTTTACTTTATTGTTCATGTTCATCTCCATTTTAAAAATATTTAAATCATCATGCATCATATTTTTATTTTATTTTTATATCAACATTAAATAAAATTTGTATAATTTTTTTTTAAAAATAAAAATTTGCTTTAAATAATTCAATATATATATTTTAACGAAAGTGATCAACCTATCACAGGATATATATAGAAGAGAAATTAATATCTTAATCCAGTTATACTTTCATTCTGTGTGAGTTGATGTTAAAATCTGTTTTGTTAATAAAAACATAATATTTTATGTAGAACATCCGATGCTAATGGATCATGAAGATACTAGTTTTAATTAAATTGATGTTGATTTCAATCTGCACACACAAGCTAAAAACCCTTTTAACCAAAGACAATATATGTGGTAAGCATTACTTAGTTGACAAAAATTCTAGTGCTGTCTCCACTAACCAGGTCCCAAAATTATTTAACTATTATTATAAACATAATTTGGCTGATGAGGAATATCAAAGGGGGGATTGAGTTCAGTGTGTGTCAGGTCGGCAAGGAATCTATTCATTAAACAATTCACCACTTTTTCTGATGATGCAATCGATAGCACATTAGAAAAGTTAAACGTTGCCGTGTTGATTGCTTCTTATTAATTAATAATTGACATGAATTAATTAACAAGGAATGCCTCTAGTCTATATTTGTTAATGAATTGTATGATTGAGTATTTCAATAGAACCTCTGGGGATGTTTCACATATATATTTATGAAAGGCGAGCTTTTGCAAGGCATATAATTCTATCTGACTAGACTAATTTAATCACAAAATGTGAGAAAAAGAAATAAAAGCATAAAATTCATATTATTTGAAGTTTCTTCTTTGATGGTCTTTAATTAAAAGCGGAAGCCTTATCGAGGAACAAAGTTCATCAATCATCTTGGAAGATCCACACTTTTATGGAATAAGGACAAAACATGACAGTTCCTTTATGGAATTTTTATGGAATAAGGATATACACTACATCATTTTTGGATTTTAGAAGCGGTTAAATTGAGGGGTTTTATAAAACCACCTCTATAATAAAATAAGATATTTTTTTTTTCATGTTTTAGAGCCGGTTTAGTTAAACCCTTGTACATTAATTTTGTTTTAAAAACTAATTAAAACAACCCCTCCTCCTTCCCTCTCTCTCTCTCTCTCTCTCTCTCTCTCTCCCTAATTCTTCTCTTCATGCCCGCCTCCCAAACTCTCTTCCCTTCTTCGTGCCACACATCCTAATTCTCCTCTTCTTGCCCGCCTTCCCAAACCCTCTTCCCTTCTTCGTGCCACCCACAACCCCGGCCCCATGACAACCCTCTCAGAACCCTCATCCCGTCTGCAGGCGTGAAGCCTCTCGCCCTCATGACCCTCCTCGCCAGCTCTCTCAAGCCAGCCCTCACCGTCGCCCCCATCTCTCAGTCCGAGACCCTCCCGAAATCCTTCACTGACGATGAGAATGTCTGTGCACTCAAAGACCACCTCACCTCTGATCCAGACGACATCAAGGCGCTCCAATCGCTACTTGAGATCAAAGTGAAGACCAATCTAACGGCGCATTTCCACGCCATCATCACCTCCATTTCCCTCGCTTTCTCAAGGCATTGAGCTCTGCACTGCTTTTCCCTCGGTTTCCATGGCGGAATTCCCATCTCTGGCAATCTAAACCACCAACTCTCATATGAAGTGCTTTAGATCTCCTCTTCAAGGTGACATCATAGTGCATTGTTTTACATCATAAGTCAGTTTCAGGCATCTATGAACTTCTTTGTTTGCATTTAGATTGATTTTGGAGATTTATACCTCTAATGCTTTTGATCTAATAGGCTAAGGATCTCAGGTGGAAGGCCGAAGTTGGAGATATGGACATGGAGATGCGTTTTTGTGGACACAAACGAGAGGAATGGTATTGATGCGATAAAAATCCTAGGGCTAAACCTAGTAAAGAATTGGTATAAGTGCGAACTGCGTGATCGAGTTGAATCTTTTCATGGGGGATATTAATTTCGATTGCGAGGGTGACGAGCCACTTTTCATATTCTATTTTGAAGAGCATCATCTTTTTAATTGCATTCGTCGTATGTAATAGTTTATCAATTGGCATGATCTCTTCATCGTTGACTCGGTTACAATTATGCTAAGTTGTATTTTACTTTTCACATAGCATCAGGCTTATGTTTTTTAGAAGAAATTTTTGTATCTTAACAACTGATGGTTTATAGTTATATGTCAGTGATAAAATCCAAGAGTAAGCATACTAAAGAATTATTAAGTTAAGTGCAAACACTGTGGTTCCATAAGTTGAATATTTTCATGGTAGCATTGATCTCTGTCTTGATGCATGTAATATGTAATCTTTACATTGTGGAAAACAGTGTAAAGATTATGGGCTCTTGACGATTTTTCCAATTGCCTCTTGTTGAATGTTTGTTCATTTAGTTACACTTTGTTCCAGTATCATGCTAGGAAAAGTTTTTTCAAGGAGTAGATAATGCATCTCTACTTGTGAAACAAAAGTTTAACTTTTTTTGTATATTGTAAAGATTCTTTTTGGGCATGACAACCTTTAGCAAATGCTAACTGTAATTTGCTTATAATCACTTCTCTAGAACTAGGTCTTGTTGCATCTGCTTTTGATAGATTAATCATTCCTTGAAAACATTAAAAACCAATAATTTGTTTTGATTGCATGTGCAGCTTTTTACTGATGCTGGATAATATGTGATTTGTTTTGGCAACCATGGTTTAAGTCTTCCATTTGGCTAGACCTCGATGGTAAGTGTTTTTGATTTTACTCTTAAAATATAGTTTTAACCATGTTTTATTAGATATCATTTCTGAAACAATGTTCTTGATTCTTCTTTTAGATTCCGAAATTAGAAGTTACCCACCCTTTGTCTTTGACAGAAAGAGCTATGGCTATTGCTCTTGTTGTGTCCCTAGACACTGACTATTTCTCCAAGGGCTGTGGCTGGTGAGCCTAGTTATCTTATTTCATATTATTTACATTTATTTGTTTTGTTTTTCCTTTTTAGTGTGTTCTCTGAATCACATTTCAGTTTGCAATTTCTTATATTGTTGTACAAGTATGGCATGAATGCTTTGAAGGTTATTATATTACTTCTGCATCATTTTGTTGACTTTTGTTTGAATGCCAAGAGCTTAATCCATGAGAGTTAAGAAGTATTTTTTTTCCTATTAGATTTGTTGTGCCTCTTGTTTTTTATTAATTGGTTGGTTTCTACTATTGCTGTCTTGGATTTGGTCATATATGATTATTGTCTGTTAGTTTTTTATGCCAAGCTTCATTGCTTTTGCTTGCATATAGTGATCCTTTTTTAGAAGGTTTGGATTGAGGTTGCTAGTTAAGAGAGACACTAAGTTTGAGCATCTGGTTAGTGTTTTGCTTGCAGCTAAGTTTTAGATAGTTTAGGCTTTGGTTGTTTGTTTAATTGAACAAGTAATCCAACTTAATTTACCTTGGTTGTGGATGGATCTGAGGTGAAGCCATTATATCTTGTTGTAGCCACAAGGAGAAAAAACTTAATTTACGTTGTCTGGATACAAGCATATGTTGTATTTACTTTGTCTGGATATAAGCATGTCTGTAAACAAGTATGCTTATGTTTCACAGGGATGGACTTACAGATTAAATGGGCCACTTTTGAAGGCTAACAGAATGGCAGGGATTTAGAACTTCAACAAAGATGTATAAATATATAGATATGTTTAATTCTCAAGGAAAACTATATTGGTTTTCTAACTGATGTTCTTTTATGGATTATAGGACTTTGGGTTAGTACCTATCACCTTAGCTACATGGAGACCTTTTGTTCTGATAAATTTGGACAAAGATGTACCATTTCATCAAAAATCTACTACAAACAAAGTGGAGTATGAATGGCTTAGGGATGGTTCAGAAATAATGAGCACCAACTTGAATTATTTGTTAGTAAAACATGTCCGAGGCGAGAATATGTCATTGATTGGTAATTGGAAAGTATGTTCCTCATGTGTTGATGAGTTTATCTTTTGTAAATGAATGTATGGTATTTTTCATGCAGGTTTACTCGTAATAATTTTTTTAGATGGCGGCTATCATGTTCCTTATGCACATAAAAGGTTTTTTTCGTCATCTCTCAACCCTCGAGTACATACACTACCGAGGTACAAAAAACTTATGAATTAACATGAAACAATGAAATAAAGATTCATCACAGTCTCCTATTTTAATTAGTTCTAGTACGTTTATGAGAAGATTATTGTACAAAGATGTGAGAGTGCTTCCACAAACGACAACAAGCTTTCGAGATCGGATGCATTTTATGCATTTTTACCCAAACTTCATGGTTAGCGGTATATATGTGTGTGTATAATATCATATATGTTAAAAATTAGTGCATTTAATCTTACGAATGCTTAGAAGTTCATCTAATCAGTAAAGTGTATGGTCCTTGGATGGAAATAAACTTAGTTCTTCCAATGGCTTCTAGTAAATGTCTAGTGATTTTTTATTATTTACTTTTTCTGATTTTTTATTTATATTAAATGCACTGCACTACTCTTACTGCCACATTATGTTGTTTTTCCATATTCATCTTAACAGGTTGATGATCCGATCGGTTCTATTAGAAAGCTTTTTCGTGTTCCCAGCGAGACAAAAAATAAAGAGCGATCATTGAAATGACGATCAGAGACATCGGTTTTTTGGAAATTTGCTTGTTACTCGACTTTTTGATAGATGTCGGTTTAATGACAAAAAGTTAGCAAGCTGGGATTTGTCAAGTCGGAGTTGCTACTAACTCTATCCATGTGGATGGCATTTTTGAGGTGTTTTGCTTCCTATGTGAAAAATTTTATATGTATTGCATTATATAGGCAACAAAAAGAGCGTGTTTATTATCCGAACTCTTCGAGTTGATGAAATACAATTATTTTTCTTTAAAAGTCTATTATTTGATGTTGTTGTTCCAAAGGTTTTAGAAATGATCAAGTGAAACTTCGTTGCCAATGTAGGTTTTTTTTTTTTTTGAGAAAAATGGAATTCAATTAAAATGTGGGTTTTTAATTGATTAAAAGTAGGTTTTTAATTGATTAAATAATATATATTTAATTAAAAGCTAATTATTAGGCATGCTTTTGAGGGGTTATAATTGCCTCTAAAACTAGAGTTTTAAAATTTTAATCGTAGAGGCGGTTATAACCATCTATAAAAATATGAGTGTTGTTAAAACCTTATTAATTTTAGAGGTGGTTATAACCACCTCAAAAACTATAACTAAAGTTTTATAGCTAAAATATCTTTCGAGGCGGTTATAACCACCTCTAAAAATATGAGCGTTATTACCTTATTAATTGTAGAGGCGATTATAATCACCTCTAAAACTATAACTAGGGTTTTATAGCTAAAATATCTTTCGAGGCTGTTATAACCACCTCTAAAAATATGAGTGTTGTTAAAACATTGTTAATTGTAGAGGCGGTTACAACCGCCTCTAAAACTATAACTAGAGTTTTAAAATTTTAATTGTAGAGGCGGTTAGAACCGCCTGTAAAAATATGATTGTTGTTAAAATATCTTTTGAGGCGGAGTGTTGTTAAAATATCTTTTGAGGTGGTTATAACCACCTCTAAAAACCGCTTCTTTAACTATTAATTTACCCCAACGGTTGTATCAAACTGACTCTAAACTCTAGAGCCGGCTTAATACGAGCCGGTTTAGAGGCGGGTGAAAAATTCACCGCTAAAGCTATAGAGGTGGTTTTAACCGCCTCTATAGGTCATAAAAACCGTCTTTAAAGCTCTTTTTTAGTGTAGTGATAACATGGCAGCTCCTTATATGGACATTGTCAATCGGTCAGTTATTTTGTTCCTCTCCATAACTGTGAATTCTAACCAAGCTCCTATAGCCTTTCAAACATGGTTTAGATTTGTGATGTTCGGTCGCATTTTTATAATGTTGTCACAATTCCATTGCTGTATACTTTGACGCACAATCAGTAAAAATTGTACCGACGTTTAGCTTCCATTACTTGTCATGGAATAAGGCTTTCGACATTGCTTTCACTTCTGCCTCAAGAATTGAGCAAACCAATATTTTACTACCCCTTGCAGTTATAATTTTTATAATTAAATTCTTGCCGGCTCACCAGACTACGTGTCTTAAAGTCGTGAGCGATCTTAAAAACAAGATTAAGACCGAGGATCCAATTTTTCTTAAAATTAATCATGATTTTACCCATTTGCATTTAGTATAACTTGAGTATTAATTAACATGCTCAATAGCTCTTACCACAATCCACTTTAAAAAATCAAAAGGGTATTCTGGAAAATCAAATTACATACTTAAAAAAAAATCAAATAGAGTATTTTCGGAAATCAAATTGCATCTGGCCTCCCATAAAATCCATGCTGTTGTAAAAACAATAGAAGCCATATAACTAAGACCGTTAGAACAATAAGATTCAAGCCATCTTTTTGGTGACAAAACAACAAGCAAGATAATGTAATTATCAGTCATATTCCCAAGTTCATTCCATACCATTAGGTTTTTCATAATGTATTAAACAGATGTGCAATTGTTTCACAACTAAGATCACAAAAAACACATATATGTAGAAGGCATATAACTAGCATAAAGAAATGGAAAGGTCTTTATGTTCCCATATATTACCAACCAAAAAAAAAAAACATGACCCTGGGAGCTCGATTAGCTTCCAAATTCTATATCAACCTTTCCATCTAAGATTAGAGATGTTCTTGTTGTTAAAAAGGAATATGTAGCAGCAAAAAATTTGTTATTGTTTGATTCTAGAAACCATACCTAAGCTTTTTTGAAGCTGAATCTACTTGTCCTAGACTTAATATAAGAGCACTCTACTTAGCACCAAAAATAGCTTCCCGGTGATCTTTATCCCATTTATCATTAATCAAGAAATCTGAAATATGCAAAGAACCACTGTCTATGTTGATGTTCAGAAAGGTTTGTTTCCAAACACGAAGGGTCATCCATAAAATAAGTTGTATTAGGATATAGAAAATTAATCCATGTATGGGGCTTAATCATAAGGCTCTAAAGAACTAGGAACAATTGGTTATAGCATCATGTTTCCAGAGTCTACAAAGAAACATTTAAGATTTAAAATATCAACTCAAAAAACTTCTTTGGAATTGAGAAAATGAAAAACATTCTTAGGCATAAAAGAAGTTTTTGCTAATCTAAGATTCCTAATCAGAAGGCCACCTCAGTTTTGGTAAGTGTAGTATTGTTCCAATTAACTAAATGAATGCCACTTTTGTTACACCTCTTATCCCATAAGAAATTCCTAGCAAATGTAGTAATTGAATCAAGAACAGTATCAAGATTAGTTTAAATTGAAAGATAATAACAGAGAATATGCAACAAAGAGCTATTTATCAAGACGGTCTTACAAGTAGTATAGTATAGATTTTAGCATAGTTCTAACTAACAGTGGTGTTAGAAATTCTAGTTATCATAGATTGAAAATGAGAGTTAGCAAGTTTCTTAGGATTGATAAGAATATCTAAATAAGTGAAAGGTATGCTATTTATCTTAAATTTTAGTATTAAGCTAATACTTCTGGCAACTCTCTTATTAAACTAATTAGGCCAGAAAATTATTGATTTATCAATGTGTAGACGTTGCCTATTAAAGCAAGAATAAATTGATAAATAAAGATTACAATTATAAGTGGCTTTTCTAGTGGTACTAGTGATTAAATCAGATCATCTATATACATGAAGTGGTTGAATTTATAAGAGGTTGGAAGTAAAACCAAGATTCATGTTGGCTTTCATAGCATAACTAAGAATTACAAATAAAATTATAAGCAACTAGACTAAAAGGATATGGGGACAAAGGATCCTCCTTTGTAATACCTCCAAAGGAAGAAATCCAATCAGAGGCCTGACAATTTACTAAAAAGGAGAAACTTGAAGAATTGATTGATGAACGTACAATGTTCTATTATTTTATATCATTTTGTGCACTTATTAGGCATGTATTAGAAATATAATGCAGAATTTTACTCTAAACATAGCGTGTTTTTGATGAGTGTTCCGCAAGTGCACGGAGTCGTCAAGTAATACCTCTCGCATGCAGCACGAGAGGGTCGATTCCCGCCCAAGGATCTAC